>NC_057806.1:276268611-276491408 GCF_018294505.1 Triticum aestivum
GTCGAAGCCGCCGGTCGCCTCCACCGCCCGGCTCCGGCCACCTCCGCCGACCGGAGCTCTGCCGCCGCCCGGGTCCTCCTCGTCGACGGCGCGCCCCGGCAAGCTCCTTCCCCGACGACGACGAGCTCCGGCGACCCCAAACTCCGGCCGGCCATCTTCGTAATCCGTGCCGCTACAGTGCTGCTACAGTTGATCCAGATCTAGATCTCGTGGTTGACTTTTTTCCCCTGAAACCCTAGATTTTTGCAATTTTGACATGCCATAACTCTGCATCAAAATGTTCGTCTCGACGAGTACATCATTTCATCTCATTGTACCATTTTCATTGAGCTCATCTTGATGCCCGAAATTCTGTTGAAAGAGGGCTATGTGATGATTATGTTAGATCTGTTTCAGCAAATGGCCTTTTGTCATTTTTGCCATGATTAATGTGTGCATCCTATGATCCTGAGCTCTACATGTGTTTTGTAGAATGCCATGTTATCTTTACAGGGGTGTATGCCATGTATTTTTGTGATCTTTGTGGTGACTAGCACAAGCATGAAAAGTAGCTTACTCGATGATGCTGATTTCAGGGACTTAGTTTTTCACTAAGTCCTTGTCCTGCTATTGTTTTAATGCCATATGTTCATGTTGTTTCCTAGTGATCCGTGCCTCTTTTGAGGATGTTCAGTAAGGATGTTTTGTTAAAATTGTGGTGCTCTATCCATCCATATCTTTGTTTGCAATTATGGAGCACCCTAGCTTGAGTCAATCGAGCTCTACTTTTGCTATAAAATGTTCCTGGCAGATTGTTAACATGTTTAGCGATTTTGTCGAGCTTGTTCTAGTTGATCCGTGCATGCTATGTTGTTGTTCTTACCATGTCTAGCTTATATGCCATGTCTATTAGCTGGATGTATGCTTGGATTATCATGCAATGCCTCGTAGTGAGTGCATCGAGCTCGTAAACATGCCTACTTGTTAATCTGTTTTGCATGCTCCAGTTTTTCACCAAGTCTGAATCTGTTTATGTTTTTGCTATGTTCACATGCTTGCAATTGTATTTTCTTATCCCTTTTGGCTCATGGTCACTAAGAGACTTTTGTTATGTGCTTTGATTAGCTTCATTCCATGCCTTGATTTTCCATGATATGTTCCTGTAGCATGTAGTTTGCATGCTCTAAAGTTTGCTTCCTGATGATAAAATCCCTGATATGCTGATATTTCACTAAGTCTGAAACCTGTTATCTTTGGCACTTTTGCCATGCTTGTTTGAGCCTGTTAATGAGTGAATTAGCCGTAGCTCAGTGTTCATCTTTTGTCAAGCATCATGAGTTGATCCATCCCATGTATTTTGTTGTCGTGTTTGAGTGTTGTAGCATATTTATCTTGATGCATTTTGATGGCTACTTGCCGTTTATCGCAGACCGATGCCATATTTGTTTTGCTTGCCATTTCCAAACCGTGCATCCGATTCTGGTGATCTTTATATCGATTTCGACCGAAATCACCTCACCTTTATAGTGGAACTCTTAGATTTCCAAGTTGAGGTCACGTTAATTCATTCCTTTCCAAATCATGCCTATGCATCACATCTCGCATCCCGCATATCATACCATGTTTGCATCATGTTGTTTGAGAATTTCACGTGGTTGATTGTCTTCCTTTTTGCTCGTTGTTCTTGCTTGGGTAGAGCTGGTAGACGAGTACGTGAATGAGGAGCCCGTTGAGTACGCTCACGAGGATCAAGGCAACTCTGAGAACTTTGCAGGCAAGATGACCATACCCTCGAAATCACTTCTATCTTTGCTTGCTAGATGCTCGCTCTTTTGCTATGCGTATGCTACGATACCTACCACTTGCTTATCATGCCTCCCAAATTGCCATGTCAAACCTCTAACCCACCATGTCCTAGCAAACCGTTGTTTGGCTATGTTACCGCTTTGCTCAGCCCCTCTTATTGCGTTGCTAGTTGCAGGTGAAGATTGGAGATCGTTCCTTGTTGGAACATGTTTATTGTTGGGATATCACCATATTATCTTGTTTATCTTAATGCACCTATATACTTTGTAAAGGGTGGAAGGCTTGGCCTTATGCATAGTGTTTTGTTCCACTCTTGCCGCCCTAGTTTCCGTCATATCGGTGTTATGTTCTCGGATTTTGCGTTCCTTACACGGTTGGGTTATAATGGGAACCCCTTGACAGTTCGCCTTGAATAAAACTCCTCCAGCAAGGCCCATCCTTGGTTTTACCATTTGCCACCTAGCCTCTTTTTCCCTTGGGTTTCGCAGACTCAAGGGTCATCTTTATTTTAACCCCCTAGGCCAGTGCTTCTCTAAGTGTTGGTCCAACCCAGAGCACCGTGCGGGGCCGTCCCTTGGCAACTTGGGTTACGTTGGCTCCCGTACGCTTAACTTATCCGGTGTGCCCTGAGAACGAGATATGTGCAGCTCCTATCGGGATTTGTCGGCACAGCGGGTGGTCTTGCTGGACTTGTTTTACCATTGTCGAGGATGTCTTGTAACCAGGATGCAGAGTCTGATTGGATTGTCTTGGGAGAAGGAATATCCTTCTTTACCGTGAGAGCTTGTGATGGGCTAAGTTGGGACTCCCCTGCAGGGATTTGAACTTTCGAAAGCTGTGCCTGCAGTTATGGGCAGATGGGAATTTGTTCATGTCCGGTTGTAGATAACATGAAACTTAACTTAATTAAAATGCACCAACCGCATGTGTAACCGTGATGGTCTCTTCTCGGCGGAGTCCGGGAAGTGAACACGGTGTTGGAGTAATGCTTAACGTAGGTTGTTCTAGGATCACTTCTTGATTGTAGTTGTTCGACCGTGTTTTTGCCTTCTCTTCTCGCTCTCTTTTGCGAATATGTTAGCCACCATATATGCTAGTCGCTTGCTGCAGCTCCACATCATACCTTTACCTTACCTATAAGCTTAAATAGTCTTGATCGCGAGGGTGCGAGATTGCTGAGTCCCCGTGACTCACAGATTACTTCCAAAACCAGATGCAGGGACCGATGATACCGTTCCAGATGATATGACCGAGCTCAACTGGGAGTTCGATGAAGACCCTCGTCGTTACTACGTGTCTTTCCCAGATAATCAGTAGTGGTGCCCAGTTGGGGCGATCGGGGACTTTGTCGCATTTGGGGGTTGATCTTTATTTTGGTACCGTAGTCGGACCCTGAGTGTATTGGATGAATGTAATGATTTATTTATGTATTTGTGTGACGTGGCGAGTGTGAGCCAACTATGTACCTTTCCCCTTTATTTATTTACATGGGTTGTTGTGAAGATTACCTCACTTGCGACATTGCTTTCAATGCGGTTATGCCTCTAAGTCGTGCTTCGACACGTGGGAGATATAGCCGCATCGAGGGCGTAACACCGCAGATCCGCATCATCGACACCATCCTTAACCCAACCACCGGAGCAGCTTAACCTGTGCCATCGTCCACGGCCATAGATCCGCTTCACCCACACCGTAGTCCATCATACCGGAGCCGCTCCACAAACACCCTACTTGGGAGTTCTAGATCTCCTTACCGGACCCCGACAGCCAGCGCAGCGTCATCACCCTTGACGTTTCTAACCTGATTCCCACCGTCTGGCAAGATGCCAAGCACCCGCCACGGCCTAGGTACTTGTCACCTTTAAACCCGTCCAGCATCACCTGCCCGATGTACTTCAAATATACTAACAGGTCGTTGTTACCTGTTATGCAGCTGGCAAAAACTACAAGGACGATGTTTCTTCTGGATCTAATAGCTTGGCCAACCAAGATCCTAGACTGAGGCATTTCTATGATCTTGTAGGTGCGTCTCTCTCTCTCTCTCTCTCTCTCTCTCTCTCTCTCTCTCTCTCTTGTATTCTTCTGTGCCTGCCAGCGTGCTTTGCTAGGATTTTCGACCAGTAATCCCTCTGTGCAGACAATGATTTCTACTACTGGCTGCTAAATTAGATATGTAGATGTCATACATGATAGTACCTCGTACCTCCGTTCCTAAATATAAGTCTTTCTAGAGATTCCACTATAGGCTACATACGGAGCAAAATGAGTGAATCTACACTCAAAAATGCATCTATATACATATGTATGTGGTCCATGCTGGAATCTCTACAAAGACATATATTTAGGAACAGAGGCAGTACATTACACAAAATCGTAGGTGGCATGTAGCAATTCCAGTGCACTACATTAGGCTCCCTTAGAGTGCCTGCTAGTCCAGCAAACAGATTCATGGCTAGTTTATGCTACACACACAATCATTAATTGGTGGTTTAAATATGCGCAAGGGATATGCAATGTATTATCATGTAGAGATGTCTGAAATTAGCCATGTCAACTTGCAGATAGGGTTACAGAATGAGAAAGTACAAGATGTATGTGGCAATTTCATGGAACATCACAAAAAAGGAGAGGCATCGGTGAGCCTATAAAGTGTGCTATGGTACGTCACTCCTCCATTGCAATCATCATGACATGTTATTTGTATGTCAGTTCTATTAGCCAAGTTTCTTAGGGACAGTTCTTACGAGTTATCCTAAGGAAGTAACCACCTGTGAATATAAGCTCCATGTAATAAGCCAACCAGTTCTTTTCATTGCGTTTTCAGCTTATCTTTGGTATGATCAGTGAAAAGTCTAGATTGCATTATATATTTTTTTCATTTTGCAGCCCATATGAAAATTAATTTGACTTGCAAACATCACAAATTGAACTCAGTGCAGTAATTAATATGATAGGAAAACAGACCATCACTATTTGCTCAAAATGCAAATACAAAGATACCATCTACTTGGCACAATCTACTTTGGTCAATGTTTTCCATAGAGATCCCATTGCCTAATTTAAACGAAGAATGCATGACCCACATTTAAATGAAGAACACTTATTTATTGAAATTCGATGGTCCAAGTGGCTGGTTATTATCATATAGCAGCACCACCTGAAACCATCATATAGCAGCAGTAGCTCATAGCAACTCATCATACTGCAGCAGCAGCACCAGCAGCAGTGTGCAATTCATCATATACCAGCAGCAGCTCATAGCAATTCATCATATAGCAGCAGCAGGAGCAGCTCATAGCAATTCATCATATAGCAGCAGCAGGAGCTGCTCATAGCAATTCATCATATAGCAGCAGGAGGAGCAGCTCATAGCAATTCATCATATAGCACCAGCAGGAGCAGCTCATAGCAATTCATCATATAGCATCAGCAGGAGCAACTCATAGCAATTCATCATACAGCAGCAACAGGAACAGCTTATAGCAACTCATCATATAGCAGCAGCAGCTCATAGCAATTCATCATATAGCAGCAGCAGCTCATAGCAATTCATCATATAGCCGCAGCAGCGGCAACAGCTCATAGCAATGCATCATATAGCAGCAGCAAAAGCAGTTCATAGCAGTTCATCGTATAGTGGATCAGAATGAAAATTTGGCAAAAAATCAGAGGAGATCCTCACCTTGTTGGATGAACTCATCCTTCAACAGCACCTCAAGGCCACGGCCTGGGAGGTGGGGAGGGTGAATAAGGTGCCTTCTACCGTAGTGTGGCATCAGCCATAGTTGTGCAGCGCCTGTCGGAGTAGTGTGTTGGACGAACCACAGTGGAGCAGCTGCTGGAGACCATGAGAATGAGGGGCGGCGCTAGAGGGAGGAGCAGCCAGGGAGATTTGCCCCTACCCACCGGCCATGTAGCCTAGCTGGACAGAGCATCATTGAGGACCAGGCAAGATGGGACCAGTGGCGACGGCTCGCTGGAGGAACCCTAGTGCTGCAGGCAGGGGATCGAGGTAGAGGGAAAGGGGAGAGGAGATGCAAGCGGGCAGGGCAATGAACGCTTGCGTGTTTGTTTTTACTTGAGGGTGAGGTGTGACGCGGGCGTCAACAATTGCATTATGAGTGTAATATAGGTAGATAACAGAGTCATTTCACTATTTCCCTTCCCTTCAATTTTTAGTGAGGTTCTACCTGAAACACCCCCCTCCAAAGCGAAATTAGTTAAGCCAAAGCCCATAACTCAAAAATGACTTCTTTATATATTTTATGGCTTATTTTGACATAAGCCCTGAAAAGGCGGAATAGAACTCGCCCTTAACCTGCAATTCAATTGTGCGTGCAATGATGAATCACTCATGCCTACTATAGTGTACATTTAGGCATCATCATACATGGCATAACATAATACATGTGCATTCCATTGTAGAATCTATAATATGCAATGTTTATGTTAGTTCATACGTTGCACATGATGTTTAAATGCCCCTTAATCTGATTAGTCAAGGGATGGTCTTTAAGCCTCCTTCTTTGCTTCTTTTCTTGATATGTAAAATTTTCTCACACATCTGTTCAATTGCTTGTTTGCATCAGCCAGCCATACTAGGACTGTTTGCTTTGATTACTTGCTGTTCTTGACCTAACACTCTAACAAAGCTAGTCAATGATTTAAACACTAAGGGCTGCTGTAGTGGGGCCTTTTCTAAATCATAGGTGACATAAAGGTTTGACTGTACACTAAAGTAGGCTCTCCAAGAGTACCTGGAGATCTAGTTCGAAGGTATGCCTAGTTTTTACATAGTGCAAATATAGTAAATGCTCATTTCATTGTGTGCAAGTGCAATAGATGCGGCATGTTTCATTATGTGGTGTTGTTTTGTTATAATCTCATCCTTTTGTGTCCACAGACTAGAAAGTATGCATATTTATCTTCCAAGGAGACAAGTAACTAGTTTGTGTCACCTTGCAGAGGGGGTGCAATGAAGATAAGATTGAGGATTTACAAGTACAAGATGTTAGGAAGGAGCCTTGCAAGAGAAGTAGGAGCTGTGATGAGCCTCTTCAACCTGTTAAGGTAAGTCACTGTATCCAACTCAACAGTTCAATTCCTTGTTTGTTTCAGGCATAGTTAATTTGCTCTTTTCAATTGCTTTATTTGTCCTCAGTTAATGAGATGCCCAAAGAATGATGCCTGATGTTGGGTACTTATATAACTATTAGTTGACATAATTAAAGGCCTTACCATTTAATTACTCTGCCGAAGTGTGCCTGAAGCTTTGAAGTCTATTAACCAACTATTATTGCATGAGGCTCATAATCTAGTTTATACTAGGCTAATGATTGCATAGTTTTGCTTGCTGTAGTATGTTTGTATGAAAACCTCTGATGTTCATTATGCTCCCTAAGACTTTAATTGAGCTACAGAATGGCCAATTGCTTGCTTACTTCTACACAACATGCTGTCTAAATTTGTAACTTGTCTGTGTTTTGGATTGGGCCCCAACATCATGCTCCTCTGGTGAGATAAGAGAGATTTCTGTATGCATGCTGCACAGACTACCTTTTTTATAATTTTTAAAATATCACCTGCTTATGCTTCATGACGTGTAACATTATTGTTAGTCATGTTTTGCCATGTCAAAAATAGTCTGTCTTGCTCGCTTCACTATTGTAACTATATTTTTGCCCTAGTCATGTGTACTTACAGAAACATTTCAGGATGAAGTGACATCAACACAAAGATCTGCGAGCAGTGCGGCATGGCTGTTACCGAATGATTATGGATTGGAATTGGAATGCGCTGATGTTCTCGAGCATTAACTAGAGGTGGCAATACAACGTGTACATGATTCTCAACGTACAATCAACAAGTTGAGACTGGACACGCAGGTATTAGATGCAGGAGTCAAAAAATGAAACAAGACACTGAGGTAACAATGAAGGAATTAGAGATTTTGCAGACTGAAATTTGTGCTATCTAAATCCGGCCAATCCTATTTTCTGAAGAGATTATAGTTCAAATGGTAAGTTATGTTGATCCGTGTCCATGATGTAGGAGTTGTATTTGCCCAGTGTATGTAATTTGCTGTTTTGTATGCTTTATTATCACTGGTGCCGAACCATAATGCCCAGTGGGTATAATTGACTATAATTTCTTTATTGTATAGTGTAGGATTATACTATGTTTCTATGCCTTAGTCTCTCTATTGTATAGTGTATGTTTTAGAGGTGATAGTATAGAGTAGGATAATTCTTTGAAAACGGGGGCCAACTCGCCTTGTAGTGACCGTGGCCCTCTGCAGGCTATACGATCCATGGGCCATCTACGGACGGACGATCCATGGCCCTCTATGGCCGTCGGATCCGTGGGCCTTCTATGGCCTGTCAGATCCATGGGTCTTCTATCGGCTGTCGGATCCATGGGTCGTCAGATCAATGGGCCTTCTATGGGCCATCGGATCAATGGGTCTTCTACGGGCCGTCTCATCTATGGGCCTTGTACGGGCCGTATAAGGGCCGTAAACAGGCTAGAGTGGAAATCGTACGTTTTATGGGCTCATCATAATGGACCGTTAATAGGCCGTATTTGATGATGCTATGAAAATGGTCCAACAGATTAATGGGCCACAAATGGGCCGACTGTATCCACAGGCTGAATTTGGCCCACGAGCAGAAAAGGCTAGTAACGGGCCGCAAGCAACCGGATGCTGGAAATGAGCCCAAGAATAAATGGGCCCTGAGAAGGCCAAAAGGTAACCCGGGCTGGAAATGACCGAATGGAATAATGGGCCGCTAATGGTACATTGTTCATTATGAGCCGGTTTCACCGCGGGCCGTTAATGGGCCAAGAATTACAAAGGGACTCATATGGGCCGAAATACGTCATGGGCCACACATGGGCCGGAAGTTACAACGGGCTGGAATCATATTGGACGGCCGAGATGATTCTACTGGGCCTAATTCCGGTAGGCCGTAACGGGCCGTGAGTTAGCGGGCTGTAAATGGGCTATATGCGAACATGCCGTTAACAGGCTTTCCGTGGGCCGGCCTGCCACCTTTTGACCAAGTCAAACGGGCCGGCCTTTTCACAGGAATGGGCCTCTGTTAGGCCGTGCCACATGTCGATGTATCATAGGCGCCTTGGGTCCAATGAGTGGATGACATGTGTCCCAATGATGAGCCGACACGTGTTTCCTCCAGCCAATGATGATTTTACACGTGGAAAATCCCCATTGGTCGGGGCTGCTAACGGGTTATCAGATCCAAAATCGGACCCAATAGCTTAAAGGCATTCCATTACTGTGGATGCCACGTGTCGGTCACCCTTGACGAAAGCACTTCTGTGACGCGCGATTTATCGTCATGGAAGTGGACACTTTCGTGATGATAATTTTGGTAATGTCTTGGAATACTTATACGACAGCACAGGTATGACTATCTTGATTCTGTCATAAAATCGTCATGGATGTACATGCATGACAAAAAACGTGACCTACTGTGACAAACATATAGGCCCGGGCCCTCTACGATGGAAGTAATACCCTACTCCTATGGTGCTCTTAGCTCTAGGCGTAAGAGGGGTAATCTTCACACATCCCATGTACTGAATAAGAAAGGGATAAAGAGTTGGCTTACAATCGCCACTTCACACAATACAAAAGTAGTTCATACATCATCCAGAATACAATCAAGGTCCGACTACGGAACCAAAATAAAAGAAGAAAACCCCAAATGCTAGATCCCCGATCGTCCCAACTGGGCTCCACTACTGATCAACCGGAAAGGACACAAAACAACGAACAAGATCTTCATCGAGCTCCCACTTGAGCTCGGTTGCGTCACCTGCACTGGTATCATCGACACCTGCAAGTGTTTGGAAGTATCTGTGAGTCACGAGGACTCAGCAATCTCACACCCGCGAGATCAAGACTATTTAAGCTTATGGTTAGGAAAAGGGGTAGTGAGGTGGATCTGTAGCAAGCACTAAGCATATATGGTGGCTAACATACGCAAATAAGAGCGAGAAGAGACGCAACGCAGCGGTCCTGAACTAGAAGTGATCAAGAAGTGATCCTGAAACTACTTACGTTCAAGCATAACA
The DNA here is from genome assembly GCF_018294505.1 of Triticum aestivum. Lineage (NCBI taxonomy): Eukaryota > Viridiplantae > Streptophyta > Magnoliopsida > Poales > Poaceae > Triticum > Triticum aestivum. The sequence goes on from NC_057806.1 coordinate 276,278,494, forward strand.
CAAGAACCGTGTTCACTTCCCGGACTCCGCCGGAGAGAGACCATCACGGCTACATACGCGGTTGATTCATTTTAAATAAGTTAAGTGTCAAGTTCTCTACAGCCGGATATTAACAAATTCCCATCTGCCACATAACCTCGGGCACGGCTCTCGAAAGTTTAAACCCTGCAGGGGTGTCCCAACTTAGCCCATCACAAGCTCTCACGGTCAGCGAAGGATATTCCTTCTCCCGGGATGACCCGATCAATCTCGGAATCCCGGTTACAAGACATTTCGACAATGGTAAAACAATACCAGTAAGACCGCCCGATGCGCCGACATCCCGATAGGAGCTGCACATATCTCGTTCTCAGGGCAGCACCAGATAAGCTAAGCGTACAGGTACCAACATAAACCAAGTTGCCAAGGGACGGTCCCGCACGGTGCTCTAGTTCGGACCAACACTTAGAGAAGCACTGGCCCGGGGGGGTTAAAATACGATGACCCCGGGGTTAATTACTCCCAAGGGAAAGGTATAGGTTGTTAGGAAAATGTAAAACCAAGGTTGGGCCTTGCTGGAGGAGTTTTATTCAAAGCGAACTGTCAAGGGGTTCCCATAACTCCCAACTGCATAAGGAACGCAAAATCAAGGAACATAACACCGGTATGACAGAAACTAGGGCGGCAAGAGTGGAACAAAACACCAGGCATAAGGACGATCCTTCCACCCTTTACCAAGTATATAGATGCATTAATTAAATAAGATATATTGTGATATCCCAAACATATACATGTTCCAACAAGGAACAAACTTCATCTTCACCTGCAACTAGCAACGCTATAAGAGGGGCTGAGCAAAAGTGGTAACATAGCCAAACAACGGTTTGCTAGGAAAGGTGGGTTACAGGCTTGACATGGCAATATGGGAGGCATGATATAGCAAGTGGTAGGTAGCACGGCATGGTAATAGAGCGAACAACTAGCAAGCAAAGATAGAAGTGATTTCGAGGGTATGGTCATCTTGCCTGAGATCCTGCAAGGAAGAAGAACGAGTCCATGAAGAAGACAAACGGACGAAGTCGAACGAATCCTCACAAACACGGCGTTATCAGTACTAACCCGAAGAAGCAACACCGGAAAGAAGCAAACAACATACTAAGCAACCATCACATAAGCATGGCATGATGCACAACCAAGTATGATGCATGTCCGGTTTAATGAGGCATGGCATGGCAATATGCACAAACAATCCTACAAATTAAGTGGAGCTCAATATGCAACGAGTTACATATTGACGGAACACCACATTCAAGTTATTTAGTTCGATGTCGTTTATGTACCCAACAATATTAAATGTTGTTAAACATGGCAAGAGGTGAAGCATAACAAAACTACCTATCTAGGCAAGTTTAAATGAGGCCAGATCAACAAGCAACAAGTCCGGAAAAATCCTCATGTGCAATTTATGGATTTGGTACTGTTCTGCCCTAAACAATATTTTTAGAGTTTTTAAACATGTGAGAGGAGTGCACCATGTTAAACTAGGCATTTTTCTACCCCATTTACATATAAAGTTTATTAAATTTGGAGCTACGGTTATTAAGTTATGAACTAAATCATTTTAACATGGCAATTAAGAAAATAAATGCAAACAACAGTTTAAACATTTTAAACATGGTTGAAAGTTGGCTATCATGAAACTAGACACAATTCTAAGCATTTTTCATATATAAATCATTTTAAACCGATGCACGATTATTAAGTTATTATATGCATGAACAGCAGGGGTTTTTCTGCAAAAACTGCTCTCTCTGGAAAATAGGGAAAACGTTCTATGGAAAAATACATGACACGGACCGAATCATAGGCCGGCCCAACAATACACAGGGGGAGGTGGGCGGCTGCTCATCACTGGGCCAAGCCCAAGTCGGTGGAGAGGCAGAGACCGGCAGGCTGGGCCTTGGAGAGGCAAGGAGGCCCACACACGGCTTGCTTGTGGCCTAGGAGGCGAAGGAACTGGGCAGGCTGTGGTCAACGCAGGCGCTGGAGGCGTCGGCCCCCTGCTTCGAAGCAGAGGCGCTGGGGCGTGCTCGTTCCCGAGCAGAACGAGTGGGCGCCGGTGCGGCTTGAAGCAAGAGTTCGGCGACGAGGAAGAGATGGAGGCGCAGGGGACGGAGGGGCACGGCTCCAGGCGCGGGACGGTGGCCTCTGGTGATGGGCATCCGGATCCGGGGCGAAGCAAGCGGCGGCACGAGGAACGGGATGGTGCTTGGTGGCGGTCGGCAGCGGCACCGGTGGCTGGCGGACTTGCGAGTGGTTAAGGAAGCAGCGGTCTCGCGGCGCCGGGAATGGGCGCGGGAGGAGGCATAGGGGTCGCGGGCTCCTGGTGGAGGTCGGTGGTGGCGTCGCAGGCCGGCGGGGCACTTGAGGGCGCGGCGCGGTGCAGGGCTCCCGTGGTAGGAGGTGAAAGGCGCAGCTCAAACACGAAGGGGAACGAGCCAGCGAGGGGCTGGCTGGCGACGGCTCTGCTGCTGCTGCTCACCAGCAGGGAGGCACGGCTGGCCTCGGGCACGGCGGAGCTCGGCGGCTCTCTGGATCGAGGAGGAGGGTTCGAGGAGAAGGGAGGAGGAAACGCTCGGGCAGGAGGCGGCGACTACGGGATGGCTCGGGCTCCTCTGGTTCGATGCGGGCAGGCGCGGGAGGCGAGACGAGGTTGGATGGTTGGATCGAGGGAATCGGAAGCTGGTTGGTGGGTGGAGGAATGGAAGGATCCCGAGGTGGGAGATGCTGGCGGCGGCGGGATGGACTGATGGGACAAGCGGGCTAGATTTTAGGGATTAGTCTAGGGTTGCCACTATATATAGCAATAGGATTTTTGGGTAGGGGCTAATCCGGTCCGTCTGATCATAATCGGACGATCGAGAATAAATAGGTTAGGGAGTCTAAATGAGAAATCGATGATGATTTAGGGATGTTTGGGGATTATCCGGATCCAACGATAACGAAATTCCGGTTCATGTTCGGGGAAGTTTCGGACACGGGCGAGGGATCGATGCACTGTGCAAAGAGGGGTTAGGCGAACGAGGTCAAGTGTGTGGTTGGACTGAAAAGAGAGAGGGGAAAGAGTGCAGCCTGGCGACTGTTTCCAGAGACCGAAAACGCCCGACGTTAGACCGGCTATAATGCCGCTATAGTTATCCGTTGGGGCGTCAAACGGACTCCGAATGCGATGAAACTTGACAGGCGGTCTATCTACACTATAATAAGACCGCACACCAACTTTCATCCCATTCCGAGAACATTCTCCGGCCACTTATAAAATAATATTTCGGAGGTGCCGTGGGCGCGTGCAAGTGTGTCTGGGCTCAGAACGGACAACGAAAAGAACGAGGAGACCCGGACGGATGCAAGTTTTCAAAACATGATGATGCAATGCACATGATGACTTGGCAAGATGTGACACGCAAGCGAAAGACATGGCAACGTCGGTGAATAACTGGAAGACATCTGGCGCAACGGTCTCGGGGCATCACACGGCAACTTGCGGAGATGACACATAGGGGCTTGTGGCGAATTTGTTCACAAGTGTTAATGGTGTAACCACAATTCATGGAAATCTATTGGCAACCATTGAATGTCCTAATTATATAACAACACCAATATAGTTTTGCTTTCTAAGAAAATCCTTCTGTGTGTCACCCCTGTTCCAAAGTTCTTTGTTTGGATGCATGCACGTGTAATTCTAGGACATGAGGGAAAGATTAATGTAATGATATGGAAATGAGTGAAATATAACATGTAGATGACATGATTACTTTGTGTTTCATGAAAAATGCACATAGTACTTGCCAATGGGAATAATTTTTGTAGTTCATCCCTTCAAACCCAATTTTTTCCAATATTTTATTCTTCTATTGAATCTACTAAAGTCACCAAATGAATTTTTCGTAAGTAAAGGGTCATCAAAATTATAAGGTGGGATTTTTTAACACAATAGAACATTAAATTCTTGTAAGATTTTCATGCAACATGCTCATTAATTATGACATGGATATGTTTCTACAACATATTTCATGGGTGGATATCTACCTTTCACAATCTTATAAGTATCAATCAATGGTTACATTGATGCATGATATTTGTTCGTAGAAAACACCATGAGTGTTAAATGGCTAGAACACATAAAAAGATATATGTTTTCTTATTTATAATTCATTACAATAAATGAGTATCAAAACCAATAATAAAGAAACAAATAGAAAATGTTATGCATTAAATACACTATTTTTTGCATGATAGTAAATGCATACTATATATAATTGTAATCTTATCTCTAGGGGTAAATATTTCAACGCTTCTAGAATTACATGGTTATGGAAATATAAATATAACATGTCTCATGAGATGACATCTGGTTTTATAAAAAATGTTTTTGATTAAGATATTGTTTATTAGTTATTCCCTCTGATCCCGAAAGAGGGCGTGAAACAAATCATCCATTTTGCCGATAAGAAGGGCGCAATGAGGGCGCGAAACAAATCACCCATATTGCTTGCAAGAAGGGGGGCCATGAGATTGAAATGTTGTAACCCAGTGTATCCCATTCCATCACATGTAACATCTCAACACAATTAGTCTGAAACCCTTCGTCCCTTTGCCTTCTGAAAAAAGCATTATGTATTTGACCTACACGTGCATAAGGTTAGTTGTAGCCATTTTTCAAAGTAAGAATGTGAAACCCACGAGGAGCTGAGTAAATGTTTGTTGCCCATTGTAGAGATTTATCATTGATGTGCCTACAAGATATTTTTGGTTCCAGGCATAAAAGTAGTCTAGTTGATTTGATTAGAAGTTTAAAGTATCTAGAGAGCTAAATTACATGGATACATTAGGCAGGAGAGAAAATATTAGAGGGTGCAGTATGGATGGAAGTCCTTGTGAGGTATTTGAACTAACTTAATCACAAACGGAAAATATTATATTGTCGTGGTATGTGCAATGAGAGTGGAGCCAAAGCAAGACCACATACTAACGTCTTAGTTACGTATCACTCACAACCACCTTAACCACACCCAACATTTCATCGACGTATAGTTATGATTAAGGCCTCCTCATGGATGTGGCATGAAGCGGATGAGTCTGCATTAATATCATACCATATATAGGTCCACTAGAGAATATGGTAGCTTGTTGCACTGTAGTACATTGGACTCCAAATTCCAATGGCATTGGCATCCTTCATACCTTGGCAGAACACCGTGAACAACATCATCATATTCATATCACATCAATTTTATAAATTATCACATTTCAATTATAGATCAACTATGGTTTCTCCATGACCCAGATAATAAGGGAACTTCTCAAACATCAATGCGCAAAACACAAACATGATGGCCATTTAGATCAACATGAACTATTAAACTAATTGTCGCGCAAATCCACAACGACTGGGGATCAAAACAAATGAGTTTGGAGATTAGAATGTGATGAGAGTGAGAGACGTTGGTGATATCAAGGAAGATGGTTGATCTCGTTGCCCTTGGCCACCACTTTTCTTAAACTATTGGTGGTTGGGGCTACCCTCTTGAGGATTCCCATCCAGATCTCATCTAGAAGAAGAGTACTCTTTATTACTATTCTCTCTAGAGTATATATGTTCATATTCTCTCAGAATGACTTTCACATATGAGAAGCTGATGATCTGGCCGTGGTGTCAGCGCACAATATGAATGTGATATGAGCATGTGAGCTCATGCCAATGGTCAGCTAGTGTTCTAGTAAGCCATAACATGGTGGTTCTTATTGCATTTGCAGAATTGAAGCAAAACTCAATTCTTGGTGGAAAATACAAAAATTCAACACAAAGGTGCACAAAGATGATTTCAAAGGCACTCATCAATACTATTGGCTGATAATATCTCATGAAATCTTCATCACGATTGACGTGCATCAAAAGGACCAATAAAAAGGTGGAGGTGGAGACAGTTAAGGAATTGATCTGCCAAAATTGTTGGCACTAAGGATAGTAATTAACCACGTTCATGAAAATAGTAAAATATGTAGTGTTTTAACCCAAAACACCACTACATAGACAAACAAACCCCTCATCACTGACGGTCCCAAGAACAAACATTATAGATGAGGCTCATAACTAACGGGTTAGCCAAGCCTTTTCAGTGATAAAAGTATTGGAGGCTCGGTAGGGCAGATATTGACATTCCTAAATCAAGTTAGTGAGCGATGACTTGTTTTCTCCACTGTGGATGCCCAAAACTAGGATGCTTTATCACAGATGGGTTACTAAGCCTTGCCCATCAGTGATGTAGTGTCAATATTTACGTGCCTATTTTATTAGGCAGTGTGGGTTATATTTGATGTATCCCCTTTAAATTTCGCCTAAACATTGTTTCCCACTCTACCCTTCCCCTCGTCACACACCATATATACCGGCACCACTCCCTCCTATCCTTCACCATCCCTGGTCGTCCACCAACTTAGCTCTTAATCCTGTTCCGAACCCGTAATCCTCCGTCTTCTACCTCCCCTCCTTCTAGCATTGATCCATTGCTCGGAGATAGTCCATTGTCGCAGCCAGCACCGTGCATTGCCTCGACAAAGATAGGCCCTCATCATGTGTCGCACATCCTGCCGTGGGTGTCAATGTCTCCCCACACGACCGCTACCACCCGGCACTACCAGACCTTCACTCCCATTGTGTTCCCCATTGTTCTGTTGTTGCATGGTCTCTATCTAGCCATCGGATGACCGGTCTCCCGCTCCATCTTACGTGGTTGTATACACGACATTTGATTCCTAGTTTTTGGATCACTGCAACAATCATGATAGTGAGCTCCATTTCATTCTATTAATGCTGCAATTTCAATTTTGTTATGTATCTTATGAGTGATTCATTATTACTATGGCTGGTATATATCTTTTAGGTAATTTTGATGTGCATGTTAAAATTCTGCGTGTGTAGAGGAAGACTAGATTTTGAAGTTTAAAGCTTGACTATATAGGTTGAATTTTTATCGTCAATGATGAACAAGCTAAAAATATATATGTCCTGGTAGTTATGTCCACATGGTTTCCTAGATAATAACTTAGACATACTTTTAGCTCCCATCTATCATATTATCCTATCAATGACCAGATTATGTAGTCATATCAATTTTGTAAGAACAAACCCTTGGCCAATAAAGAATCTGTTTGGAGATAGAGTGTATACCATTAATGGGAGAGGGGTAGCCAGTCAAAATGATACTATGTAGGTAATATCTTAGGCAAGTAATAACTAAATTTTTATCTCTATGTGAAAATTATGAATAAACTTCTAGGCTTAAGGCATGACTATACATGTTTTATTCTTGTTGCCCATGATGAAAAAGTTCAAATTATATTTGTCCTAGTAGTTTATCCACATGGTTTTCAACATAATAAGTTTGATAAACTATCAAGCACCTATCATTCGTATAGTCATCAACTATATATGTAAGGACATGGTGTTTGTGACCAAAGAATTCGTTTGAAGAAAGATTGTGTATCATTCGTGGTTAGGGAGTAGCCAGTTTGATTTATTCTCTGGTAAATATGTAGAATGAAACAACTAATATATGATATTGTATGGATGATATATAATGCAAGTAATACGTACTTTGTATTGTATTTGTTTTTATATCCACATTAATACTGGACTTTTGGAAGCTTTGCCGATGATTAAACTAGTGACCTTCTTACCAACTAAGTATGTGCCTACCACTCAATGCAAGTGTTTTGGAGTAACTTCAATTTTGTAAATCATGGATTTGAATGTAGGTGCCTACTTGACAATATCCATTATATCTAATAAGATCAAATACATACCATTTCTAGTACTATATGTGTATGCCTATTAAGTAGAACAAATGATTGTGTTCTTTATTTTGTGTCAACACACACAACGTCATTGTTGTTACCTTTTAGTGTACTACACAAGTCACTTTTTTGCAAGAGTGTTTTTGTGTAGTGCACCTATAATGTTCCATCGGGGACGCTACTCTATTTTGGGTGCACTACACAATTTTATGAAGCAAATAGCACAAGAACTGTGGCTTGAGTTGCACCTTCTTGGCTACTTTCTAAAGCCAATGTAAGTTTTCCACTTAGTCTAGTTTCTTCCCATTTATCAAATTGTTACTTACTATGCATTTTCCATCCTCTTGTACAAAATCTATGTGTATTATAACTTTAAAAAAGTCGTTGCCTTTCCATTCCCAGTGGATTGGTTGACATTACTATTCGTTCTGTCAACCCCAAATGGGAGAAGTGGGAGGCTATTTTCCAGGAGTTACACACTCCTTAGAGTGATAATTTTTTTTGACTCGTATTTAAATGTGATCAGCGTCAACTCCAAGACTTACCCGCCATATCTCTAGACATTTTCAACATACAACTGTAATTATCAAATGCAATGCTTTTATGAGAGGAATGTCGGTGTGCTTGTGTTTTGTGTAAGTGTATAAGTGTCTTGTGCATTCAACCTCAAGTTGTGGAAGAAAATGTTAGTCATCATTGGCCGGTAGAATTATCATGGTCAGTTAGTGATGAACATACTATGGTAAGTGGTATAAGCTCATCATTAGCCGGTCAAATGGTATGTTAGTGATGAGAAAAGTCATCACTCAACAGGAACCACCACCATGTGCAAGAGCGTCAATGATGTCCTCTTTTGACTAACCCCATAGTTGTAAAAGAACCTGCCTTTGTGTATGATAAAAGAATAACCATGCCGTTTGTGATCGGAGGGAGTACTTAAGAGAAGACATACCAATTTTCCTTTAGTTTTCTTATAAATTATCTACCATTTTACTTACCAATGTTAATAAAAAGAATGGCAACATCATATCATGCATATGTTTATCCGCCCTACGTATATTGCACTCAAATCATGAAATTAAAAATGATGTATGTAGTATATGCTATCTCATGACGACCTATGGTGGTCGTGCGCGCCACATATACAAAACATCAACATGGTACTCAGTTCGAATGGTGGAACAGGCGAGGATAGAATTTTGGTGGTGTTCAATACCCAAACAACTTTGTTGACTCAATGTATCTAAGGGGTTGTTTGGTTAAGCTTACTAGAGGTAGCTTTTGGTTTATGATCCAAAAGTCGAATCGAATATGTTTTGGTTCTTGGCTTATAAGCAAAAAGGCATCTAGTTATATGATTTTGGCTTTCTCATGTGACTTATATCATAATTTGACAATATCCAATCAAATGCATCAATTAACTCATTTTAACAGCCAGTTTACTAACATACAATGTTTACCCACCAGTCAGTCTGCAACCACTTTTCCACAACAAACATCGAACTATCATAAGCGGCGTTCCCACAACCCAACCAAACTTCCCTTTTAGTCCCATTCGAGAATTCAAATTAACTTTATATCATTCCACCATTTAATATTAACTGGTCGGATAATCCACTTGGATGTTCGGCTTGTTGAGCATGCTGCTTTTGAGAAGTTTGCCAACTAAGGCATTGGACTAAGGTTTCAACTAAAAAGTAATACATTTGAACTCTACAAATTCACCTATTTGCACAAAACAATTGAGTTAGGTTTTAGGGTACTAATATTTGTAAACAAACATTGGGCATTTTTTCCGTTACTGTCAATGAACGCTTAAGTACAACCTTGCATTCTAATATCTGGTCGAATGGGTAGGCTCACATTGCATTGCTTCATTGTCGTTATTGATTCACATTTTGCGTACTTCAGTTCTCTGATTCCTATACTCAAATACTAGGAATTTCATGTCACTAACACAGATTCCTGATCTTCCACTTCACTTTTGGATGTTTAAAGTATCACTCTGAGGATGGTAGATTTGATCCTTTAGTCATCACATCACCAACAAGTTGACCAATTTGTGCTAACTCTATGTTCTAGCCCGCTGCCTAGCCCCCGCCGCCTAGTCCCCCGTCGTGTGCCACTTCGACCACCGATGGCGACAGGCTCCGCCTCCTCGCTACACCATGTGCCACCCAGGCCACAATGTCCATCGCATCCTTAGCCTTAGTTGACTAAGTGTTATGCCAGAGACAGCGCGCGCCATGTCGCTTGTGGATCTTCGCTTTGAAAAGGGTCACGCTTTCAAAGATCGGATTCAAAGTAGGCTAGGTCTTCCAATCAATTTATCTAATGGTAGTGGCTTGCAGGAATTCTTTCTTCTAGCTGAGTTCACCAGATCCAAGATCAAGCCTACAGATGATTTGGTGGGTACTATTCTTTTCTCTTGCTTCGAAGGTCAGGCATCACTTACAGAGTTATCAAGCTGCAGGAAAATTTGTTCAAGTTCTCAGTTTGATCACTGGATATGGGTTTTGCTATCTATAATGGAGGTTTTATTTCTCTACTTGGATTCAACATGGGATTTCTTCTTTGGGGTTGTAAAGGTGCTAAGAGAAGGCCCATTTTGGATCCCGAGCTTGAGGATGGTGGACGGTGGTTCTTGTCACCAGAATTCAAATTCTTACGCCGATGTTGTTCGTGCTCCTAGAGTCTTTGATTCATCGTGTTCAAATTTGGCTCAATAGTGGCAGTTTCTTCAGATTTTAGCAGCCTTCAATTTTCTCCAATTGCTCGCAATTATGAGGAGGGAGTCTCGAGCATTCATATTTCGGGCAATAGGGTTGATTCCAACCCCAATGGGCCTCCACAATCCGAGGCCTCCTACGTACGTTGCCTCACCATAGGCCATATACGGCTTGCTTGCACTAACAAAGTCCGCTACCGTAATTGTAAGAGGTGGAGTCATGTGGTCAATGGCTGTCGCTTTGTGATGTCGCTTGAAACTGCGTCTGTATTTCCCCGAAGAGATTGAGATGATGCAGTACAACTATGGTAGGTATTTCCCTCAGTTATGAAACCAAGGTATCAATCCAGTAGGAGAACCAAGCAACACTATGTAAACGGTACATGCACACAAAGAAAAAATACTTGCAACCCAACGCATAAGAGGGGTTGTCAATCCCTCCTAGGTAACGACGCCAGAAATTGGCAAGTTGATGGGAGAATATTTATGATAGATTGAATAAATAGCTTTCGATAAAATGCGAAATAAAATAAGTAATAAAAAAGTGCATCAAGGTATTTTCGGGTTTTTGGAATAATAGATCTGGAAATAAAAGCGAATAAAAATAGATCTGAAGGAAAATATGATAAAGAATAGACCCGGGGGCGTAGATTTCACTAGTGGCTTCTCTCAAGAAATAGCACACGGTGGGTAAATAAACTATTGTTGGGCAATTGATAGAAGATTGAATAATTATGACGATATCCAAGACAATGATCAATATATAGGCATCATGTCCAAGATTAGTAGACCGACTCCTTCCTGCATCTACTACTATTACTCTACACATCGACCGCTATCCAGCATGCATCTAGTGTATTAAGTTCATGGAGAAACGGAGTAATGCAATAAGGACGATGGCATGATGTAGATGAGATATATTCATGTTAGAATTGCCCCCATCTTGTTATCCTTAATAGCAACGATATGTGTGTGTCTTGCCACCCCTTCTATCACCGGGAAAGAACACCGCAAGATCAAACCCATCACAAAGCACATCTTCCCATGGCAAGAAAAATCGATCTACTTGGCCTAACTAAACCAAAGATTCGAAGAAGAAATACGAGGCTATAAATAATCATGCATATAAGAGATCAAAGAAGACTAAAATAATATTCGTGGATATAGATATGATCATAAACTCAAAGTTCATCGGATCCCAACAAACACACCGCAAAAAAGAGTTACATCAAATAGATCTCCAAGAGACCATTTTATTGAGAATCAAAAGAGAGAGAGGGAGAGAGAGAGAGGAAGCCATCTAGTTACTGCCTACGGACCCGTAGGTCTATGGTGGACTACTCACGCATCATCGGAGAGGCACTAATGAGGATGATGAACCCCTTCGTGATGGTGTTAGATTGGATCTTCTGGTTCTGGAACTTGCGGCAGCTGGAATTGTGTTTTGTCGACTCCCCTTGGGTTTCTGAAATATTTGGGAATTTATAGGGCGAAGAGGCGGTGCAGGGGGCTCTGTGGGGGCACAACCCCCCTAGGTGCGCCCTAGTGGGTTGTGCTCCCCATGCCCCCCCCCCCTCTGTTACTTTCTTGGCCCGTACGGCGTCTTCTGGTCCAGAAAAAATCTCCAAAAAGTTTCGCCGTGTTTGGACTCCGTTTGGTACTGATATTCCGCGAAGTAAAAAACAAGCAATAAACAACAACTGGCACTAGGCACTATGTGAATAGGTTAGTCCCAAAAGATGATATAAAGTTGCTATAAAATGATTGTAAAATATTCAAGAATGATAATATAACAACATGGAATAATCAAAAATTGTAGATACCTTGGAGACGTATCAGCATCCCCAAGCTTAATTCCTGCTCGTCCTCGAGTAGTTAAATGATAAAAACGGAATTTTTGATGTGGAATGTTGCCTAACATGTTCATCACATATTCTTTTCTTTTGTAGCATGGAAATTTGGACTTTTGTATGATTCAAAGCAATAGTCTAGTTTTGACATGAAGATTTCAATACTCAAGCATATCATCAAGCAACCATGTCTTTCAAAATATGAACACTAATGAAAGCTATCCCTAGCCCATCATGCTCAATCATTGATCCATTCATGAAACACACTCGCATATTAGCTACATCCAATGCTCAAGTATGATCATCTCCCTAGTTTTTGCTTTATAAGAGAAGATGGAGACTCAAATAAAATTGCATAAATTAAATAGATAGGCCCTTCGCGGAGGGAAGTAGGGATTTGTAAAGGTGCCATAGCTCAAAGATTAAATTGAGAGACAAAGTTTTTTGAGAGGCATACTTTTCCCATCAACGAAAACGACCGAGTAATTCCCAACGCTTTCCATGATAGATATATCATAGGCGATTCCCAAACAAAAAATAAAGTTTATTCCTTTTTCCACCATTCTTTCACAATCCATGGCTAGCCATATCCACGGGTGCATTCCATACCAACACTTTCCCAAGAATTTATATTTGACAACATAAAGTAAATTTCCTTTTCATTTCAGGACTGGGCATCCCTATTACCGTCGTACTCTCGTGCAATGACAAGTGAATAAACACTCATCTTGAGAATAACATATCTGGCATGGAAAATATTGGCCACCCCCTGCCGCTTCATGAGCGGTACGAGGACACAAAAAGGAAATTCATTTTGAAAATTAGAGATGGCACATACAAATTTGCTTAGAACGGCATAGAAATACCGCGTATAAGTGGGTATGGTGAACTCATATGGAAAAACTGGGTTTAAATATTTTGGATGCACAAGTAGTATTTCTACTTAGTACAAGTGGAGGCTAGCAAATAGATTGAGAAGCAACCAACCAGGAAACGAAAAATCACATAAGCGAGCATTAAGCATAACTAACACCGAATAATGCACCATAAGTAGGATGCAATTTCATTGCATAAATTTTGACTTTCGTGCTTGCATAGGGAGTCACAAATCTTAACACCAATATTCTTACTAAAGCATAATTACTCACCAACATGACTCATATATAACTATCATCATATCTCAAAACTATTATGAATAGTCAAGTTTGTTTTGTCCAAAGATCTTCATGAAAGTTTTTATTATATCCCTCTTGAATATCTATCACTTTGGGACTAGTTTCATATGTTTCAAATGCTTTTGAATAGCTCAAACAAATTTAAGTGAAGAACATGAGCATACAAATTTTCATCTCTCAAAATAATACAAGTGAAGCTTGAGAGAATTTCTTCAAAAATTTACTAACTCTCACATGAATCTAAGTGAAACATGAGAGAATTTCTTCAAAAATATTAAAGCATACCATGCTCAAAAGATATAAGTGAAGCACTAGAGCAATTCCATAGCTCAAAAAAATTCAAGTGAAGCATAAGGAGCAATTCTAACAAATCATAGCATAATTTTGGTTGTCTCTAATAGGTGTGTCAAGCAATGATACTTGTGACAAACTAAAAATCAAAAGAAGCAAAGACTCATATAATACAAGGCGCTCCAAGCAAAACTCATGATATGTGACCAATAAAAATATAGCTCCAAGTAAAATACTGATGGTCATTAGAAGAAAGAAGGGATGCCTTCAGGGGCATCCCCAAGCTTAGTTGCTTGGTTCTCCTTGAATAATATCTTGAGGTTCCATGGGGCATCCCCAATTTTAGGCTCTTTTCACTCCTTAGTCCTTCATCCATCGTGATCTCACCCAAAACTTGAAAACTTCAATGACACAAAACTTAACAAAACCTTCGTGAGATCCGTTAGTATAATAAAGCAAATCACTACTATAAGTACTGTTGCAAACCCATTCATATTTTATTATTGAATTATACCTAATGTGTTCCAAATTTACCATGGCTTATACCCCCCGATACAATCCATAGATTCATCAAAATAAGCACACAATGCATAGAAAACGGAATCTGTCAAAAATAGAACAATCTGTAGTAATATGGACTTTGTTGATACTTATGTAACTCCAAAAATTCTGTAAAATTTGGACAACGTAGGAAATTTTTATATAAATATAGTGTAAAAAATTAATAATTTTATCATGCTTCTGTGATTTTTAAATTTTTTGCTACTTGGCGCAAAAGTTTATGTTTTTCAACAAGATCAAATCAACTATCAGCAAACATGATCCCAAAGGCTTTACTTGGAACAAACACTAATTAAAACATAAAAAACACAATCATAACAGTAGCATATTGTGCAAACACTCAATAATAGAAAGAAAAAGGCAAAAATAAACTTTATTCATTGGGTTGCCTCCCAACAAGCTCTTTCTTTATAGCCATCAAGATAGGCTTGAGATTTTATTGATGCTTACATGAAAGACAAGAACTGAAGCACAAAGAGAGCATCATAAATTATGTGACAAACACATTTAAGTCTAACATGCTTCCTATGTATAGGCATTTTATAAGGGAACAAATTATCAATACAAGAATAACCTCGCATATGCAAGGAAGGACAAAGAAACAATAGCGTCTCCACATGAAGAGAGGTAATTTAGTAACATGAAAATTCCTACAACCATATTTTCCTCTCTCATAAAAATTACGTGCAGGATCATAATCAAATTCAACAATATAACTATCATATAAAATTTTCTCTTCATGATCCACATGCATGCAAAGTTGACACTCTTCCAATATAGTGGGATTATCATCAAATAAACTCATGACCTCTCCGAACCCACTTTTATCAAAATTTTCATAAGATTGAACACTCTCTAAATTTTTGGAATTAATTTTACTTAAAGTTGACACTATTTCAATCCCACTTTCAATTTTATCGCAAACATATTCATCATGAGGCTTAAATAAATTTTCAAGATCATAAGAATCATCACCCCAATCATGATCATTGCAACAAGTAGTGGACATGGCGAAATTAGCATCCCCAAGCTCGGGGTTTTGCATAGTATTAACACAATTGAAATTAATAGAATTTATAATAACATCATTGCAATCATGCTTTTCATTCAAGGAGCTATTGTGAACCATATTATAAATTTCTTCTTTTAAAACTTCATCACAATTTTCAGATTCACTAATCTCAAGAAAAACTTCATAGAGATAATCTAGCGAACTCAATTCACTAGCAGTCGGTTCATCGTAATTGGATCTTTTAAAAATATTAGCAAGTGGATGAGGATCCATAACCATAGATTTTTAGCAAGCGAAGATGCAAGCAAATAGAAGGAACATGGCAACACAAGCAAACATATGATCGAACAAGAAAAAGGCAAACGAAAAGAAGGCAAATAAAAGGGAAATTTTTGTGAAGTGGGGGAGATGAAAACGAGAGGCAAATGGCAAATAATGTAAATTGCGAGGAGATGTGATTTGCGATTAGGAACCTAATAGATGTTGATGATGTCTCCCTGGCAACGGTGCCAGCAATTCCTTTTGATGTCGCTTGAAACCGCGTCGGTATTTCCCCAAAGAGGATGGTATGATGTAGTACATCTACGGTAGGTATTTGCCCCAGTTATGAAACTAAGGTATCAATCCAGTAGGATAACCAAGCAACACTACGTAAATGGTACCTACACAAAGAGCAAATACTTGCAACCCAACGCATAAGAGGGGTTGTCAATCCCTCCTAGGTAACGGCGCTAGAAACTGGCAAGTTGATGGGAGAGTATTTGTGATAGACTGGATAAATAGCTCTTGATAAAACGTGAAATAAAATATGTAATAAAAAGTGATGCAAGGTATTTTTGGGTTTCTGGAATAATAGATCTTAAAATAAAAGTGAATGAAAATAGATTTGAAGGAAAACATTATAAAGAATAGACCTGGGGGCCGTAGATTTCACTAGTGGCTTCTCTCAAGAAATAGCACATTGTGGGTAAACAAATTACTGTTGGGCAATTTATTGAAGATCGAATAATTATGATGATATCCAAGGCAATGATCAATATATAGGCATCACGTCCAAGATTAGTAGACCGACTTCTGCCTGGATCTACTACTATTACTCCACACACCGACCGCTATCGACCATGCATCTAGTTTAAGTTCATGGAGAAATGGAGTAATGCAATCAAAACAATGACATGATGTAGACGAGATCGATTCATGTAAGAATATCCCCCATGGTGTTATAGTTAATAGCAATGACACATGCGTGTCTTGCTGCCTCTTCTGTCACTGGGAAAGAACACCGCAAGATCGAACCCATCACAAAGCACCTCTTCCCATGGCAAGAAAAATCGATCTAGTTGGCCTAACTAAACCAAATATTCCAAGAAGAAATACGAGGCTATAAATAATCATGCATATAAGAGATCAAATAAGACTCAAATAATATTCATGGATATAGATCTTATCATAAACTCAATGTTCATTGAATCCGAACAAACACACCACAAAAAAAGAGTTACATCAAATAGATCTCCAAGAGACCATTGTATTGAGAATCAAAAGAAGGAGAGGAAGCCATCTAGCTACTGCCTATAGACCAATAGGTGTATGGTGGACTACTCATGCATCATCAAAGAGACACTAATGAGGATGATGAACCCCTCGATGATGGTGTTAGATTGGATCTCGTGGTTCTGGAACTTGCAGCGGGTGGGATTGTGTTTCGTCGACTCCCCTAGGGTTTCTAGAATATTTGGGAATTTATAGGGCGAAGAGGCAGTGTAGGGGGCTCCGTGGGGGGCACAACCCCCCTGGGCGCGCCCTAGTGGGTTGTGCTCCCCACAGGCCACCCCTCTGGTACTTTCTTGGCCCATACGGTGTCTTTTGGTCCAAAAAAATCTCCAAAAAGTTTCACTACGTTTGGATCTGTTTGGTACTGATATGCTGCGAAGTAAAAAACAACAACTGGCACTGGGCACTATGTCAATAGGTTAGTCCCAAAAATGACATAAAGTTGCTATAAATTGATTGTAAAACATTAAAGAAGATAATATAACAGTATGGAACAATAAAAAATTATAGATACGTTGGAGACATGTCACACCCTAGCTAGTTCATGCATTAGAGTGTTGCATCATGTCTATTCTTTCATCAGAAACCTGAAATGGGGATGACAGAACCCCCAGCCCCCTCTGAAACCAACTAGGGTTTACTAAAAACTTTTTCAATGAACCTGAAATGCCCTTCTAAAATGCCCATCATTTTTGTCTTGGTTCAGAACCTCTGCCAAAAGTGGTGCACATTTTCCTAGGCCATCTTAGGGTCTTTGAATTAAATCATAGATATTTGAATTTGGGCATTTAAAATTATATAAAATATTTCAAATGCTCAAATATCTCCAAACTAAAATGTTTCATGTTGGAAATAATCCAACTATGGACCAGGAGTAGTTTGGTGATTTTAGGAGCTGCCTAAGTATTTTTAATAATTCAACAAAGTTGCAGAGGAATTAAAAAACAGAAAACAGGAGAAATAACAAAAAACTTACCTGGCGCCCAGCACCCGGCCCACCTGCCGGCCCAGCCCAGCGCCGCGCCAGCGAGCTGCTTGCCGGCCAGGCGGGCAGGCAGGTGCCTGACGGCGGCCGCAGCGTGCGCCACGCAGCTGGCCGTCGCCCTGCTTCACCTCCTCGCCTCATGGCTGGATGGATGAACTCCACGCCGAGCCGTGAACCCCCAGGACACCTCCATTCTCCCCCAACTCCTCTCTCTCGCGCTCCCCCGCCATGGCCGACGCCATCGCCGCCACCCCCACGCCGTAGCCACGCCCTCCGTCAACCCCACGCCGTGCCGCCGTGTCCAGGAGCTCCGCCACCCTCCTATCCTTCGAGCAAGCCGAGCCCCGAGCGCTCGCAAGGCCCGAGTCCACCGCATCGACCTCCACCGAACCGCCGTCGCCGGAGATCCCCTTCAACGCCGTCGTTGCTCCGGCCCGTCTCCGGCCGCATCAAGTGTTTCGTCGAACTCCCCGTGAGCTTAACCATCTTCCCCTCCCTTCTTTTCTTGCTCCCGAGCTGTGTAATGACCTCCCGAAGCTCAACCGCACCCACCGCCGCGGAGCTCGTCGCCGACGTGCTCCCGGTCACCCTCCGGCCACAATTTGGTGTCTATCATGCTCACCACGTCACATAGCACCTAACAAGCTACTCCCCGCACCTCACCGATCCCTCTAGCATCAAGTTCGCCTTCGGCCGAACTCCGGTGGCCGCCAAAGTCGTCGCCGGCGCCAACTCCGGCCACCCCGACCCCAACGGACTCCACCAAGAGCTGCGGCTCCTCCTCAGCTCCACTCCGATGGCCTCCGCGACTCGTTTGGTTGCCGGAACGGCCAAAACCACTTCCGCCGCCGCGTCGGGCTCGCCGGCGGCTAAACACCGGTGCAGCCGACCTGGTTTTGACCGCGGGTGGGCCCTGGTTGACCCCGATGAGTCAATGACAGGTGGGGCCCAGCCCTGTTAACTAAATAGGGTTAGTTTTAATTAAACTTTAAACTAAACTAATTACCCTGACACCCTGGACCCACAGTCAGGTTTGACCTGGACGTCTCCGTTGACCCTGACGTCATCCTGACGCATGGCTGACGCAATAAATTAATTTCTGAATTTATTCTAATATAGGAAATTCCATAATATAGTTTAAACTTCAAAAATTCATAACTTTTAATCTGTAACTCCAAATCAGACAAGTTATATATGAAAAATGATTAGAAAAATCCAATCTATCCATCTGTACTGTTTTCATGCATGATTAAAGAAGTTAACTTGATGTTTAATGCAGAACAAGATAAAACACTTTAAAGGGCCATGTATGAGTTTGAAATTTGAATCTTTGGTTCAAATTGGTTCAAACCCTTCTGGTCTTAGTTGCATTAGCCCAACACACTCATATTGCCATGTTTCATGCATGCATCATATTGTCGCACATTGTTTGGTGATGGTTGTGTGTCGGTGTTCTTTGCGGTAGGTTCTGCCTCCGAGGAGTACCGTGATTACCCTAGCGAAGAGCCATATCAGTGCATCGAACCATCAGGCAACCAACCAACCATTTGATCATATCAATACAATCCCATGTTCTCGCTCCTGCTCTCATTTACTGCATTAAGACAACGCGTTTCAAACTGCTGTGTGCTACGGTAGTTGAACCCATTTCCTCTGCATGACCTGTCATTGCCACAGTAACTAGATGAAACCCACTAGCATGTGTAGGAGTTGTTTGAGCCATATGTATGTGTTGTTCCTACCTTGCTATGCCTGCTATGCTTAGAGTCGTGTCAGGTCTGGTTCATCTGGGTGATGGGCTAGAGTGAAATGATTATGTCGGTAATGAGAGTGGTGTGGTGAACACAATTTGGTAAAGGTATCGATGAGAGGCCATGTAGGAGTACATGGTGGGTTGTTTCATTGAAGCCGACCTTAAGCACTGAGATCTGTATGTGTGATTTAAGAATCAGCTACTACCATACATTGGGCCCGAAACCAATGGACCCTCTTGGCTTCTTATTCACCCTAGTTCTCTGTCCAGGAGTTGCAAGTAGTTTCTGGTGTTTGTAGCCTACTGGAGGCCGTGGACAGCGCTGACCGTAGGGGTGGGCTGTGATGCGGTAGGTACGTGGCACGGTGTACCGAATACCCGTTAGGTATCTCGGGAACCCTGTACACATCGTTCGGGGCCATATGGGAAACCTCGGCCGGACTCCCTGCGGATGGAACCTGGATAGGCGATAAACCTGGATTAGAGACTTAGGTGATTAGGTAGGTCATGGCCGACACCCACGTTGGGCTTCCGCTTGAAGGTTGCCGAGTACATGTCGTGTAAACGACGGTAAGTGGTGAGAGCGTGTATGAAGAAGTACACCCCTGCAGGGTTATCATGATATATTCGAATAGCCGCGTCCGCGGTAAAGGACTACTTGGTTGCCTATACAGTTCATAGACAAGTAAATGGAAACTACTAAAAGCCTCAAGATAAGTGTGAGTGCCGAGGATGGCTCTTCCGTGGGAAGACGGAGGTGGGTCCTCGGTAGTGTATTGAAGTGGTGAGTAGTGGACTCGTGTGCGCAAAACCATTTCAAATTGGAGTCTCGTAGGATAGCCTAGCCAAGAGTCAAAGCTGGCTTGCTGCAATAACTCCACCAACCCTTCTTGATGATGTGCATGTATGTAGGATCTGATGTAAGTCTTGCTGAGTACCTTTGTACTCATGTTGCTATAATTACATTTTTTACAGAAGACGCTGCAACCCCTTCTGATGGGTTCTTCGTAGACGTTGACATCAATGAGTAGGCTAAGGCCCAGGTGGTGATCCTGAGCTTGTGAAGGACCACGTAGTATAGCTAGGCTTTCCAAGCCTCTTTTATTTTACTAGTTGTCTGTACTCAGACAAGTTACTTCCGCTGCTGGTTTGTATGACTGTATGACTTGAATGCTGGGTCGTGTGACCCGTACCTATGTGTATGTTATGTATGGCTCTCTGAGCCTTAAATAAAGTACTTGTGTCGTAGAGTCATGTTGTGATGCCTTGTTGTATTTGCACATATCGAGCATATTGTGTGTATGATTAAATGCTTGGTATGTGTGGGATCTGACTATCTAGTTGTTTATCTTTAGTAGCCTCTCTTACCGGGAAATGTCTCCTAGTGTTACCACTGAGCCATGGTAGCTTGCTACTGCTCCGGAACACTTAGGTTGGCCGGCATGTGTCCTTCTTCGTTCCTGTGTCTGTCCTTTCGGGGAAATGTCACGCATTGAGTACCGGAGTCCTGTTAGCCCGCTACAGCCCGATTTACCGGAGTCCTGCTAGCCCAGTGCTACAGCCCGGACCCACTTGCTGATGACCGACACGTTCGTTGCTGGGTCATGGATGCCTGTCCCTGTAAGTCTGTGCCACTTTGGGTTTACGACTAGCCATGTCAGCCCGGGTTCCTTATCATATGGATGCTAGCGACACTATCATATACATGTGCCAAAAGGCGCAAACGGTCCCGGGCAAAAGTAAGACGACACCCATGGGAATACCGTGCGTGAGGCCGCAAAGTGATATGAGGTGTTACATGCTAGACCTATGTGGCATCGAGTCGGGGTCCTGACAGCGTTGGCATCAGAGTCGGACTGCCTGTAGGTTCTCCAAGCCAAACTGGTCGATGTTGAGTCTAGAAATTCTTTAGTTATATGTATGGGAATTGTTTGTGGGTTGGAACGTAAGGCTCTTTTTTACTCCTTTATCTTATGACATTCTGATCTGAGTCAGTCTATTCTTCCACCGGGGGTTAAGGAATTAGGATCTTTTCTCTCTATCAGGTTCACGTGTTACTAATCAGTAGTACCATATAGGTTTGATGGATACAAGCCTAGTTCAGTTCTACTACCACATTATGTTGCTAGGATGGACTCAGAACTTTGATATGATGTTGTTGAGTGTGTATGAAATCCTTTGTCAAATGTCTCAAAATCCTTTTTGAGCATTTACAGCTGTTATGCTGTCGAAATTTTGCTAGAAATTCTAATGCCTTTGCATTATGGTTGTGCTTTCAGATGGCCACTCACGACCTCAATCAAGTGGTTCGCCTGACTCGATGCCTAGATGTACCCGGCCATACAGCCATGTTGTTCAGGGTAATGACTGAGGCTGGATACCGTTGGTATCCTGAGTACACGGTCGAAGAGCAATTTCGAGACTTTAATCAAAGCCAGTATCTCTGCACTGTCAGGATATTTCCATCTTATCCTGGATCCACCGAGCCCCTTCACTGCTCCTATGGACTCGGGGTTACTATTGAGATGGCTGTGCAGGATGCCGCCTACTCTATGATGACCATCATGCGAGTCAGGACTGGCCTATTCCGGGACTCTGATTTCCGGTATATGCCAGCATCACTTCCGGGAGCACAAGGGTATCTCCAGGCTATCTATGCTGACCCCACTCAGGAGGATTCACGGACTCGCACCACTGCTGAGATGCTCGAGGATAAGGACCGTGAAAATTGGGCCTTGAGGCTAGAGCTTTTCAATACCCGTGCTGACCATTGGGCCACTTTGACTCGGTTTGCACCGGCTGTGCAAGCTGGATATTCGGATATGCACGATCTCTATCCTGTGAGATCTGCTCTGCCAGACGTGATGGGTTGGCGTGATGTAGGAGGCATCACCCCACCTCGTGGTCCCCGCAGGCCACCGTCTGTTGGTCCAAGACCTCATCCTAGCCCCTATGGTCCACAAGCTCCGCGAGATCGTCTGTTCCCGGATGATCATGTTGAGCTTCCCGGCTATGGAGGTGACTTCTACGAGGACTACTACGGATCGGTCTGAGTTAGTGGTAGTATCACTAGTTCGTACTAGCTGTGTCGTCTATTGTCCTGCGTGACTCGTGGGATATGACCTAGTTTGTACCGCCTTCCGGAGGTGTAGAAAAATAATGTATAGGATCTTGGAGTGCCTCCGATGTGATGTAATCTTCTTTTCACCATAATAGTACCTTGTTTGGTCTTGTACTAAACCTTGTATGGTGTGTATGACGATGGAATAAAAGGAGTAGTTTCTGTATCTACCATGTCATACGGATGATCATCTTGCATTCCGAGTTATTCCTTACATTCTGTATTCTATGTCGGAATCTTATCATTCTGACTAAATCATTGTCTTGTTTACCTAGGATGGTCAACACGCGCAATAACCCTGTTTCCCAAGAGCAGGCCGAAGGCAGTGAAGTCGGGAATGCAAACCCGCCTCACCCTCCTTCCCTAGCCGAAGTTATGCTGGAAGCCGAGAGAAACAAGCGGGAGACCAACCGTTTGTTGGAGCGTATTGAACAGAACACAGCACACCATCAGAGGACTAACTTGGTGTCACTCAGTGATTTCATCAAGTTACATCCACCCACGTTCCACCACTCCGTCGAGCCTCTCGACGCTGATGACTGGCTTCGCAGTATTTCTCACAAACTGCGTTCCGCGCTAGTAGCTAAGGCTAACAAGGTCACCTTTGTTGCATATCATCTTGAAGGCCCCGCCAGTCTATGGTGGGAGAATTATGGAGCTATGCGCCCAGCGGACCATGTCACTACTTGGGCTGAATTCAGCGAGGCTTTTCGTGAACATCACATTCCGGAGGGTCTCATGGACCGTAAACGTGAGGAATTTTGCAGTTTCACTCAAGGCCGACTCTTTGTGGATGCTTACAGCAGGGAGTTCGGTAACCTCGCACGATATGCAACTGAGGAAGTTTCTACTGATGCCAAGAAGCAAGCAAGGTTCCGTAAGGGACTTAGTCCTGAGCTTCGCCGCGACCTCCGTCTGCATGAGTGCACATCTTTTCAGAAGCTTGTTAACAAGGCCATCAGTGTTGAGACTGGTCAGACTGATTATGACGCAACACGCAAGCATGGCCGTGACGTGGGTTCCTCATCCGGTGCTGGTCCTCAGAAGCGCCGCGTGTGGGTGCCTAACACTGCCCTGCCACCCAGGTTCACACTAAGGCCATCCTTCCAGGCGCCTCGCCCCGTTCAACAGTTTGCACCAGCCAAGCCCTATGGTGGTCCAACCAACAATGCTCCTCCACACACCAGTTCCGTGACTTGCTTTAAGTGTGGGGAATCAGGCCACTATATGCGCGAGTGTCCCCAAACCAACCCCAACCAATCTGCTAAAGTTGTTGGCCGTGGCAAGCCGACAGGGAAAGTGTTCTACGCCAAGCCGGCCACCGCTGCACGTGGCCATGTCAACTGTATCTCTGCCGAAGAAGCTCAAGAGGATCCCAACGTCGTTCTCGGTACGCTCCTTGTTAATTGCCACCCGGCATTTGTTCTTTTCGATACAGGAGCATCTCATTCATTTATATCCGAGAGCTATGCTCGTCTGCATAACACCACATTCTGTGAGATGCCCACCTCTATGGTAATTCAAACTCCGGGATCCAAATGGCAAACCTCCAGGGTAAGTCATGGAAATGAAATCCAAGTCGACAGACTTGTTTTCCTTGCATCTTTGATAGCTCTTAAATCTTCAGATATTAATATCATCTTGGGTATGGACTGGATGTCAGCCCATCATGCCAAAATTGATTGCTTCTCTAGGACTGTTCAACTCACCCATCCTTCGGGGAAGATAATCAATGTCTTGACCCGAATAGCCAAGCGACAGTTATATTCTCTTAACGCCAGCCCTTTGCCAGACCTTGAGGACGTTCCGGTAGTCTGTGACTTCCCGGATGTCTTCCCAGAGATATTGCCAGGTGTTCCACCTGACAGGGATGTTGAGTTCGTAATAGACCTCATTCCAGGAACCGTCCCGATTGCTAGAAGACCTTATAAGATGGCACCACTAGAACTAGCCGAGCTTAAGAAACAACTCGATGAGTCCTTGAAAAAGGGTTTCATCCGACCTAGTTCATCTCCGTGGGCTTGCCCCGTCCTCTTCGTCAATAAGAAGGATGGTACGGACCGGATGGTTGTAGATTATCGACCTGTCAATTTGGTCACAATCAAGAACAAATATCCGCTCCCCAGGATCAACGACCTGTATGATCAGCTCGCTGGATCCTCAGTCTTCTCCAAAATGGATTTGAGGTTGGGCTACCATCAAATCAAAATCAGGAACGGGGACATTCCTAAAATGGCCTTTGTTACTCGATATGGCCAATACGAGTACACTGTCATGTCCTTCGGTTTAACCAACGCTCCAGCCACCTTTTCTCGGTTAATGAACTCAATCTTCATGGAGTATTTGGATAAATTCGTCGTGGTTTACCTCGATGATATACTCATCTACTCCAAGAACGAGGAAGAACATGCCGAACATCTAAGGCTAGTGTTGAAGAAACTTCGAGAGCATCGTCTTTATGCCAAATTTTCTAAATGTGAATTTTGGTTGTCAGAAGTGACCTATCTGGGTCATGTAATATCTGGTAAAGGTATTGCTGTTAACCCTGAGCGAGTTCAAGCCGTCCTTAATTGGACTCCACCTGAATCGGTCAAGCAAGTTCGGAGTTTTCTGGGCTTAGCAAGCTATTGCCGTCGCTTTGTCGAAAATTTCTCCAAAGTTGCAAAACCTCTAACCGAACTCCTCAATAAAGATAAAAAGTTCGAATGGACTCCACAATGTGAGCACAGCTTTCAGGAAGTGAAAAGACGCCTGACTTCTGCTCCCGTACTGGTACCGCCAGATTTCTCTAAGGACTTTATTATCTACTGCGACGCCTCGCGACAAGGACTAGGCTGTATTCTCATGCAAGATCGACACGTAATTGCTTACGCTTCACGGCAATTGCACCCACATGAGGAGAATTATCCTACTCATGATCTAGAGCTTGCAGCTGTAGTCTATGCACTTAAAACCTGGCGACATTACCTCCTCGGTAATCGTTGCGAGATATTCACTGATCATCAAAGTCTGAAGTACATCTTCACCCAACCGGATTTGAATATCGGGCAAAGACGTTGGGTCGAGTTGATCACAGATTTCGACTTAGGAATAACTTACACCCCAGGGAAAGCCAACGTCATGGCTGATGCGCTAAGTCATAAATCTTATTGTAACAACCTCATGTTACAACAAAGTCAACCACTTCTCCATGAGGAATTTCGGAAGCTTAACCTTCACATTGTTCCTCAAGGATTCCTTTCCACCATGGTGGCGAAACCTACCCTTACGGATCAGATCATCAAAGCACAAAAGGTAGATCCAGGAATTTCCCGCATCAAGAGAAACATCAGGAAAGGAGTTGCGAATTGTTTCTCCATTGATGATCAAGGGGTCGTATACTTCGGGAATCGGCTAGTGGTTCCCAAGGTGCGAAACCTGAGGCGATTGATCCTTAAGGAAGCTCATGAATCTCCTCTCACCATTCATCCCGGTAGCACTAAGATGTATCAGGATCTACGCCAGAGGTTCTGGTGGACTAGGATGAAGAGAGAAATTGCTCAGTATATTGCTAACTGCGACGTCTGCCGTCGTGTAAAAGCAGAGCATCAACGGCCTGCTGGCACCCTTCAACCCCTAGCTATTCCTGAATGGAAATGGGATAAAATTGGTATGGACTTCATTACCGGTTTTCCCAGAACCAAGAGAGGGAATAATGCTATCTTCGTCGTTGTCGATCGTCTTTCCAAAGTGACCCATTTCTTACCTGTTCGTGAGAGTATAACTGCTAGTCAGTTGGCAGACTTGTACATCTCCGGAATAGTGTCTCTCCATGGTGTCCCTTTGGAAATTAACTCGGATCGAGGAAGTCTTTTCACCTCTCGATTTTGGGAAAGTTTCCAAAATGCTATGGGAACCCGCCTTTCTTTTAGCACCGCTTTCCACCCTCAATCAAGTGGTCAAGTGGAACGCGTCAACCAGATTCTAGAAGACATGCTTCGAGCCTCTGTTATCTCATTCGGAATGGATTGGGAGAAGTGCCTTCCATTTGCCGAATTCGCTTATAACAACAGCTATCAATCTAGCTTGGGTAAAGCCCCTTTTGAAGTTCTCTATGGACGACGGTGTCGAACACCCCTTAATTGGTCAGAAACCGGGGAAAGACAATTCTTTGGCCCGGATATGATCCAGGAAGCAGAAGAGCAAGTTCGCATCGTTCGTGAAAAGTTGAAAACAGCCCAATCTCGTCAAAAGAGTCAATATGACCGAAAACATAAGGCTGTGACTTTCGAGGTTGACGAGAAGGCTTACCTTCGGGTTACTCCTCTGAAGGGAACCCATCGTTTCGGTATCAAAGGCAAATTGGCTCCCCGTTACATTGGACCTTTTCGTATTCTCGCTAAACGAGGAGAAGTTGCCTACCAGTTGGAACTACCTCCGCATCTCTCCAGAGTCCACGATGTCTTCCACATTTCTCAACTCAGGCGTTGCTTCTCGGATCCTATCCGTGGAGTGGACCACGAAACGCTTGATCTCCAAGATAATCTCACGTATCGAGAGTACCCCATTCGTATCCTCGATCAGGCCGAGCGTACCACTCGACGTCATAATATCAAGTTTCTCAAAGTTCAATGGTCGCACCATTCTGAGGATGAAGCAACTTGGGAAAGGGAGGATCGTCTTCGACTCGAGTATCCCGCCTTCTTTCCGGAGGAACCCAAATCTCGGGACGAGATTCTTTTGAGTGGGGGTGAGTTGTCACACCCTAGCTAGTTCATGCATTAGAGTGTTGCATCATGTCTATTCTTTCATCAGAAACCTGAAATGGGGATGACAGAACCCCCAGCCCCCTCTGAAACCAACTAGGGTTTACTAAAAACTTTTTCAATGAACCTGAAATGCCCTTCTAAAATGCCCATCATTTTTGTCTTGGTTCAGAACCTCTGCCAAAAGTGGTGCACATTTTCCTAGGCCATCTTAGGGTCTTTGAATTAAATCATAGATATTTGAATTTGGGCATTTAAAATTATATAAAATATTTCAAATGCTCAAATATCTCCAAACTAAAATGTTTCATGTTGGAAATAATCCAACTATGGACCAGGAGTAGTTTGGTGATTTTAGGAGTTGCCTAAGTATTTTTAATAATTCAACAAAGTTGCAGAGGAATTAAAAAAACAGAAAACATGAGATATAACAAAAAACTTACCTGGCGCCCAGCACCCGGCCCACCTGCCGGCCCAGCCCAGCGCCGCGCCAGCGAGCTGCTTGCCGGCCAGGCAGGCAGGCAGGTGCCCGACGGCGGCCGCAGCGTGCGCCACGCAACTGGCCGTCGCCCTGCTTCACCTCCTCGCCTCGTGGCTGGATGGATGAACTCCACGCCGAGCCGTGAACCCCCAGGACACCTCCATTCTCCCCCAACTCCTCTCTCTCGCGCTCCCCCGCCATGGCCGACGCCATCGCCGCCACCCCCTCGCCGTAGCCATGCCCTCCGTCAACCCCACGCCGTGCCGCCGTGTCCAGGAGCTCCGCCACCCTCCTCTCCTTCGAGCAAGTCGAGCCCCGAGCGCTCGCAAGGCCCGAGTCCACCGCATCGACCTCGACCGAACCGCCATCGCCGGAGATCCCCTTCAACGCCATCGTCGCTCCGGCCCATCTCCGTCCGCATCAAGTGTTTCGTCGAACTCCCCGTGAGCTTAACCATATTCCCCTCCCTTCTTTTCTTGCTCCCGAGCTGTGTAATGACCTCCCGACGCTCAACCGCACCCACCGCCGCGGAGCTCGTCGCCGACGTGCTCCCGGTCACCCTCCGGCCACAACTTGGTGTCCATCATGCTCACCACGTCACATAGCACCTAACCAGCTACTCCTCGCACCTCACCGATCCCTCTAGCATCAAGTTCGCCTTCGGCCGAACTCCGGTGGCCGCCAAAGTCGTCGCCGGCGCCAACTCCGGCCACCCCGACCCCAACGGACTCCACCAAGAGCTGCGGCTCCTCCTCAGCTCCACTCCGATGGCCTCCGCGACTCGTTTGGTTGCCGGAACGGCCAAAACCACTTCCATCGCCGCGTTGGGCTCGCCAGCGGCTAAACGCCGGTGCAGCCGACCTGGTTTTGACCGCGGGTGGGCCCTGGTTGACCCCGATGAGTCAATGACAGGTGGGGCCCAACCCTGTTAACTAAATAGGGTTAGTTTTAATTAAACTTTAAACTAAACTAATTACCCTGACACCCTGGACCCACAGTCAGGTTTGACCTGGACGTCTCCGTTGACCCTGACGTCATCCTGACGCATGGCTGACGCAATAAATTAATTTCTGGATTTATTCTAATATAGGAAATTCCAGAATATAGTTTAAACTTCAAAAATTCATAACTTTTAATCTGTAACTCCAAATCAGACAAGTTATATATGAAAAATGATCAGAAAAATCCAATCTATCCATCTGTACTGTTTTCATGCATGATTAAACAAGTTAACTTGATGTTTAATGCAGAACAAGATAAAACACTTTAAAGGGCCATGTATGAGTTTGAAATTTGAATCTTTGGTTCAAATTGGTTCAAACCCTTCTGGTCTTAGTTGCATTAGCCCAACACACTCATATTGCCATGTTTCATGCATGCATCATATTGTCGCACATTGTTTGGTGATGGTTGTGTGTCGGTGTTCTTTGCGGCAGGTTCTGCCTCCGAGGAGTACCGTGATTACCCTAGCGAAGAGCCATATGAGTGCATCGAACCATCAGGCAAGCAACCAACCATTTGATCATATCGATACAATCCCATGTTCTCGCTCCTGCTCTCATTTACTGCATTAAGACAACGCGTTTCAAACTGATGTGTGCTACGGTAGTTGAACCCATTTCCTCTGCATCACCTGTCATTGCCACAGTAACTAGATGAAACCCACTAGCATGTGTAGGAGTTGTTTGAGCCATATGTATGTGTTGTTCCTACCTTGCTATGCCTGCTATGCTTAGAGTCGTGTCAGGTCTGGTTCATCTGGGTGATGGGCTAGAGTGAAATGATTATGTCGGTAATGAGAGTGGTGTGGTGAACACGATTTGGTAAAGGTATCGATGAGAGGCCATGTAGGAGTACATGGTGGGTTGTTTCATTGAAGCCGACCTTAAGCACTGAGATCTGTATGTGTGATTTAAGAATCAGCTACTACCATACATTGGGCCCGAAACCAATGGACCCTCTCGGCTTCTTATTCACCCTAGTTCTCTGTCCAGGAGTTGCAAGTAGTTTATGGTGTTTGTAGCCTACTGGAGGCCGTGGACAGCGCTGACCGTAGGGGTGGGCTGTGATGCGGTAGGTACGTGGCACGGTGTACCGAATACCCGTTAGGTATCTCGGGAACCCTGTACACATCGTTCGGGGCCGTATGGGAAACCTCGGCCGGACTCCCTGCGGATGGAACCTGGATAGGCGATAAACCTGGATTAGAGACTT
Source organism: Triticum aestivum (assembly GCF_018294505.1). Taxonomy (NCBI): domain Eukaryota; kingdom Viridiplantae; phylum Streptophyta; class Magnoliopsida; order Poales; family Poaceae; genus Triticum; species Triticum aestivum. The sequence continues at coordinate 276,308,800 of NC_057806.1, forward strand.
AGGTGATTAGGTAGGTCGTGGCCGACACCCACGTTGGGCTTCCGCTTGAAGGTTGCCGAGTACATGTCGTGTAAACGACGGTAAGTGGTGAGAGCGTGTATGAAGAAGTACACCCCTGCAGGGTTATCATGATCTATTCGAATAGCCGCGTCCGCGGTAAAGGACTACTTGGTTGCCTATACAGTTCATAGACAAGTAAATGGAAACTACTAAAAGCCTCAAGATAAGTGTGAGTGCCGAGGATGGCTCTTCCGTGGGAAGACGGAGGTGGGTCCTCGGTAGTGTATTGAAGTGGTGAGTAGTGGACTCGTGTGCGCAAAACCATTTCAAATTGGAGTCTCGTAGGATAGCCTAGCCAAGAGTCAAAGCTGGCTTGCTGCAATAACTCCACCAACCCTTCTTGATAATGTGCATGTATGTAGGATCTGATGTAAGTCTTGCTGAGTACCTTTGTACTCATGTTGCTATAATTACATTTTTTACAGAAGACGCTGCAACCCCTTCTGATGGGTTCTTCGTAGACGTTGACATCAATGAGTAGGCTAAGGCCCAGGTGGTGATCCTGAGCTTGTGAAGGACCATGTAGTATAGCTAGGCTTTCCAAGCCTCTTTTATTTTACTAGTTGTCTGTACTCAGACAAGTTACTTCCGCTGCTCGTTTGTATGACTGTATGACTTGAATGCTGGGTCATGTGACCCGTACCTATGTGTATGTTATGTATGGCTCTCTGAGCCTTAAATAAAGTACTTGTGTCGTAGAGTCATGTTGTGATGCCTTGTTGTATTTGCACATATCGAGCATATTGTGTGTATGATTGAAATGCTTGGTATGTGTGGGATCTGACTATCTAGTTGTTTATCTTTAGTAGCCTCTCTTACCGGGAAATGTCTCCTAGTGTTACCACTGAGCAATGGTAGCTTGCTACTGCTCCGGAACACTTAGGCTGGCCGGCATGTGTCCTTCTTCGTTCCTATGTCTGTCCTTTCGGGGAAATGTCACGCATTGAGTACCGGAGTCCTGTTAGCCCGCTACAGCCCGGTTTACCGGAGTCTTGCTAGCCCAGTGCTACAGCCCGGACCCACTTGCTGATGACCGACACGTTCGTTGCTGGGTCATGGATGCCTGTCCCTGTAAGTCTGTGCCACTTTGGGTTTACGACTAGCCATGTCAGCCCGGGCTCCTTATCATATGGATGCTAGCGACACTATCATATACGTGTGCCAAAAGGCGCAAACGGTCCCGGGCAAAAGTAAGACGACACCCGTGGGAATACCGTGCGTGAGGCCGCAAAGTGATATGAGGTGTTACATGCTAGACCTATGTGGCATCGAGTCGGGGTCCTGACAAGACATATCACTTTGCCTTCCAAACTCTTGCAATATCAAATAAGCAACTTGCCTCTGTATCTATTCCTAATGCTGCTCCCTGACTTTCAAGAGTAATTGGGGCCTTCCCGGTGTGAAGGAAATCACGAGGAAAATGCTAATGCTGCTATCAGCCCACACCTAACAGTGCAGACCCTGGTTCCTCTCCCCTCGACAGTGACTCGCCACTTCCTCCACCGCCACCATTACCACAGAGACAACTAGTTCAGACAACGTGAGAAGTTGCTCCTCCAAGTTCCTTGGCGAACTTTCCTTTTGATCCAACCCCGTTCTTGCCCCTTGGTCACCATGCAATCCAGGTGGAAGGATGACCTACTAGGGTTCGGGTGATCTCTTCTCCTTCTGCTCCCCTGCATGAGGAATGGGCCATTGTCACCTTGGTTCCCCTGCCATCTCAGCAAGTAAATGATAACCCACAACTATAGGGGGTCATTTGTAGCCTTTTAGATAAATAAGAGTGTCGAACCGAATGAGGATCTAAAGGTAGGACAAATATTCCCTCAAGTTATATCGACAACCGATACAACTCTACGCACACTTTACGTTTGCTTTACCTAGAACAAGTATAAAACTATTTGGCAAGAATAAAACTACGAGTACTTTGCGAGAATAAAACTATGAATAAATTGCAAGCTCATAAAAATGGATAGCTTTTGTCAACAAGAAATTCATTTGTCCCTAGGCAATTGATAACTAGACCGCTAATCATTCATGCAATTTTATATGAGGGAGAGGCATGAGCTAACATACTTTTTGTACTTGGATCATATGCACTTATGATTGGAACTCTAGCAAGCATCTGCAACTACTAAAGATCATTAAGGTAAAACCCAACCATAGCCTTAAGTATCAAGTCCTCTTTACTCCCATACGCAACATCACACTTATCCGTGTTCAGGCTTCTGTCACTCCGGCAACCGACAATAATCGAATCATGAACATATTGCAACACCCTACAGCGGGGATCCCTCACGTTTGCATGAGACCGAGGGCACTGAAGTACAACACCACAATAAAATATACACTCAAACCAACCACGATCATCAATTAGCCCATAGTAGAAAACAGATCTACTCGAACATCATAGGATAGCACATATCATTGGAAAATAATATATAGTGTTGAGCACCATGTTTAAGTAGAGATTACAATGGGGAGAAGGGGTGTTACACCATTGCATAGAGGGGGAGAAAGTTGGTGTTGACGGTAGCAAGATTGCTGATGTAGATCGTCATCACGATCCTAGCCCCGGCGGCACTGCGGCACCACTGGGGGAGAGGGGGATAGAGCCCCCCTCCTTCTTCTTCTTCCTTGGCCTCCACCCTAGATGGGAGGAGGGTTTCCCCTCTGGTCCATGGCCTCCATGGCAGCGGAGGGGCAGGAGCCCCTCCGAGGTTGGATCTATCCCTATGTTCTCTTCTGTTTCACATTCCTATTTTCTAGTCGAAAACAGTTTCTTGTATTCCGGGAGATCCGTAACTCCGATTTTGTTGAGATTTTAACACAATTTTTTTCCGGATATAAGCTTCCTTGCGCCGAAGTAGAGCTCCAACCAATGTTCGAGGAGGGCACAACCTACCACCATGCGCTTGGGTTGCCTGGCGTGCCCAGGTGTCTTATGGTGGCTGTGGGCCCCCGTTTGCGTTGATTCCACCTCCCAAAAATCACATATATTCCAAAATAATTCATGTAAATTTTTATCGTGTTTGGACTTCGTTTGATATGGATATTCTGAGAAGCAACAAACATGCAAAAAAACAGGAACTGGCACTGGGCACTGGATCAAAACTATATGAAAATTGTATAATATTGGCATGAAATAATCAAAAATTATAGATACGACAGAGACATATCAGTAAAATTCCCTCATACACTGGTACCATATCATCTTATACCAACGGTTTTTAACCCCTTTCCGTGACGGCATTTGGAACCATCTCTTAGTGAGTGGCTGCGATAGGGGGTCCTTCCCACACGACCCAGAAACCGTCGGGGATAGGTGAGCGGCTACCGACGATCGCCATAGAATAAATGTATGAGAAGCCACCCCAGTCCCACACGTTACATCTCAACGTTACGTTTTTTATCAAAGAGACATCCCAAATGATTACGCTGCTATAGTCGTGTGAAAAAGGTGGACATCAACATTTAATCTACCAATATGTTTGTGATAGGTACGTTATCGCACACGGTTCTAGAATGTAAAATGTGTGTGGTGCCTCTACTAACGCCAACGTGTCCATTTTCATAACTACGTGCGATTGGTATTCTTATCACACACGCACACTGGTTTGAAACATTTGCCGTATTACCATGAATCGCACACGCATATGAGACGAAACCGTGTGTGCGTCCGTCGGGCATCGCAAACGTTTCACGTCAAAGAACCGTATGTTCTCTATTTTTCATCGCACGCACTGTTTTCTTTCTAACCATGTGCACATTATTTTATTCGCTCATGTATAATTTATTTCTCCCTATAATTTATTATTCGAATTGGAAATTTGGAAATATGAAACACACAATTCAAATTCTCAGCACAATGGTTCAACGACGAATCCATAAATAAAATTTTCAGTACAATATGTTCAGTAATTACTGGATTAGACATCAATTAACTATGATGAACCACAATATTTAGAGGCGGTAAAGGTGAAGAGACAAGTGTAAATCATTTTGACTGCCGATGGTGTTGAAGAAGCGGAATGCCCATAGTGTGCCTTCCTGCATGCCATAGGCACGAACAACTTTTGTCCAACCCCTTGTGACGATCGCTCGCCCATCCTTCACCGCCTTCAGGAAGACTTCTAGAGCATTATCATGGTAGCATGAATTATATACTTTAACCTTAGTTGCCTCCACTCTGGTCATGTAGTTTGCAAGGTAATCATCAGTAAATAGCTTCGGAAACCACTAAAAAGAGAAAAATATCAGATACTGAGGTCTAATAGAGTAACTTATTGTGGGCAGGGGGAAAAGGCAACACATTGTCTTGGACAAAGTGTAAATAAAAAGATTAATTTCCATCACCCGTTTCTTTCGCCTAACAATCTTTCTTAGTTTCCTCACTTGACGCTTGTTCATGAATATCTCATTGCCCCATACGCAAAAGGGATCGAAGCGTGGATCAGTACCGCTCATATATGTACCTACAAGCAACCAGTAAATGTTAGAAGCTAAACTGACATTGCACAAATGATGTAAAATACAACTACCTACATTCCTAAGTACAAGTATTTTTAGAGATTTCAATATGAACTACATACGGATGTATATATATTATAGATATAGTTTAGATTAGAATCTAGATTCATGCATTTTGCTCCTTATGTAGTCTATATTGGAATCTCTAAAAATACTTATATTTAGGAACAAATGGTGTATAAGACATGGGATGCAGCTAATCTCGACGGCAAACAACAGCATCGCCCATTGTAGCCATGTGTAAGTACATGGAAAGCCAATGTTAACTACAACAGGGTTAACATCCGCCAAAAATAGCAAATGATAATAAAACGGCAGCATCTGTAGTGATATCTTCATTGTGAAAGAGTAGCACGGTAGCAAAGGGACGGACTAAAAAATGGATACAACTGTTAAATGCAATAGGCTTAACAACATCCTAAGTCATGTTTTGTAAGTTTGTAGCCATTGAAATACAACTGTTTAAAAATGGATACAACTGTTAATTGCAACAGGCTTAATAGCCATTGAAACCGGTGCTGATAAAAATGCAGTTGGCAGAGTTAAACATCACAAGGCAGGTGGTGCCAGAGCAGAGAATGGCCCAGTTGTCTATAAAAAGATAGGGAAAATAGCTAAAACGCGTTAGGCATGTTTACTACAACATGCTTAATACATCGACCGTACAAAACAAAGCCATTAATTGCAACTGGTATTGGTAAGATTGAACTGGTGAGATAATACTTGGTAAGTCCTAAGAGGTAGTTGTTGGGGCACTTCATCCTGGCCAGAGCACGCCAAAGTCAGTGACGGCGGAGTGATACGTCTCCAACATATCTATAATTTTTGATTGTTCCATGCTATTATATTACCCATTTTGGATGTTTATGGGCTTTATTATACACTTTTATATTATTTTTTGGGACTAACCTATTAACCGGAGGCCCAGCCCAAAATGATGTTTTCTTGCCTATTTCAGTGTTTCGAAGAAAAGGAATATCAAATGGAGTCCAAATGGAATGAAACCTTCGGGAGAGTTATTTTTGGAACGGAAGCAATCTAGGAGACTTGGAGTAGACGTCAGGGAAGCTCCGAGGAAGCCACGAGGCAGGGAGGCGCGCCCTACCCCCCTGGGCGTGCCCCCACCCTCGTGGGCCCCTCGTGGCTCCCCTGACCGACTTCTTTCACCTATATATGTCCATATACCATAAAAACATCAAGGAACAGGATAGATCGGGAGTTTCGCCGCCACAAGCCTCTGTAGCCACCAAAAACCAATCGGGACCCTGTTCTGGCACCCTGTCGGAGGGGAAATCCCTCACCGGTGGCCATCTTCATCATCACAACTCTCCATGACGAGGAGGGAGTAGTTCACCCTCGGGGCTGAGGGTATGTGCCAGTAGCTATGTGTTTGATCTCTTTCTCTCTCTCGTGTTCTTGAGATGGTACGATCTTGATGTATCCCGAGCTTTGCTATTATAGTTGGATCTTATGATGTTTCTCCCCCTCTACTCTCTTGTAATGGATTGAGTTTTCCCTTTGAAGTTATCTTATCGGATTGAGTCTTTAAGGATTTGAGAACACTTGATGTATGTCTTGCATGTGCTTATCTATGGTGACATTGGGATATTCATCTGATCCACTTGATGTATGTTTTGGTGATCAACTTGCGGGTTCCGCTCGTGAACTTATGCATAGGGGTTGGCACATGTTTTCGTCTTGACTCTCCGGTAGAAACTTTGGGGCACTCTTTGAAGTACTTTGTGTTGGCTGAATAGATGAATCTGAGATTGTTTGATGCATATCATATAATCATACCCACGGATACTTGAGGTGACATTGGTTTTGGTTGATATGCGTCTTAAGGTGTTATTCTACTACGAACTCTTGAATAGATCGACCAGAAAGAATAACTTTGAGGTGGTTTCGTACCCTACCATAATCTCTTCGTTTGTTGTCCGCTATTAGTGACTTTGGAGTGACTCTTTGTTGCATGTTGAGGGATAGTTATATGATCCAATTATGTTATTATTGTTGAGAGAACTTGCACTAGTGAAAGTATGAACCCTAGGCCTTGTCTCAACGCATTGCAATACCGTTTGTGCTCACTTTTACCACTTGCTACCTTGCTGTTTTAATATTTTCAGATTACAAAAACCATTATCTACTATCCATATTGCACTTGTATCACCATCTCTTCGCCGAACTAGTGCACCTATACAATTTACCATTGTATTGGGTGTGTTGGGGACACAAGAGACTCTTTGTTATTTGGTTGCAGGGTTGCTTGAGAGAGACCATCTTCATCCTATGCCTCCCACGGATTGATAAACCTTAGGTCATCCACTTGAGGGAAATTTGCTACTGTCCTACAAACCTCTGCACTTGGAGGCCCAACAACGTCTACAAGAAGAAGGTTGTGTAGTAGACATCAAGCTGTTGCCGGGGAGGTTAGCACTTGAAGGTATATCTTTAGATCTTGCAATCGAATCTTTTAGTTTCTTGTCTTAGCACTAGTTTAGTTTATAAAAGAAAATTACAAGAAATGGAATTGAGTTTGCCTCATACGCTTCATCTTTTTAATATTTTTCTTGGGAATGATGGAAAGGAAAATTGTGCTCAAGTGCTAGAAGAAGAAGTCTATAGAATGTTTGGCACTAGATCTTTTAATTATGAGCATGATTGCAATGTTGTTAGTATGAACTCCTTGAATATCCATAGTACTAATGATGATTTCACTAGTCATAATGAAAATGTCTCTTATAAGCATGTCAATTCTTGTGGAGTGCATAGAGTTTGCAAGTACACACTAAATAGGGAAGATAGATTTTGCAAGAGGCAAAAGTATTTGGAAACTAAATGGTTGCAAGAAAGGCTAGATGTTTGTGCTGAAAATTTAAAATTTCTTCACCATACTTGTGAACTTTGCAATGAACATCGTCATTTAAATCTCAAATGCAAATTGTTTCATGATCGTATCGTGTCCAAAAATTGTGATGATTTGATTTCCCTTGCACATCATAACGAACTTAGTTTGCTCTTGGGTTATGAATAAATGAAACATATAACTAAGCATATTCCAGAATATAACCTTGAGAAATTCCTCGATATTGATCTAGAAGAAATTCTTATGTATTGTGCGGTGAATTTCATTGAAAATCCTTATATAGCCAATTACATAAAGAAAACAAAACAAATAGAGGATTAGGAGAATACTAATGGAAGGTAAGAGGCTTCCCAATATCCTCCTATTATTTCTTATGATGAATCAGGTAACGAGGAGGAGTGTAACATCCCAAATTTTCAATTTGGAATGTTATACTTAGATCATATGCATATCATATTTTCTTGCATTTTGGTTGATCCTAGAAATTTCACGCAACTCAAGGACCCTCGGAGAAAGTTGGAGATTTCGTTATTTTCATTTTTGAGTTCTCTCAAATTTTGAAAAGAGGATCGTTTGGTTTATTTATTTTATCTTCAATTACTTTTCCGATGTCAAATATATGAGAGAGGGAAATAATATGACTTTTCCCAATTTCGGAAAATGAAGATTTAATAAATAGATCAAGTTTTGTTTTGCCGGAGTTTTGTTTGCGTTTTGTTTGGATAGGGAAAAATGCGTGTTTTCAAAATTGCATTTTAGGCCCGGAGAAAAGTTCATTTTGTTCGGCTCATTTTTAGGAGTCGGGGAAAATTTACTTTTAGAATTTTGGAGCCCGTTTAATTTAGTTTTTCTTTTTTTTCTGCGCGAGAAATCTGTTAAAAAAAATTCTGGACCAAGGCCCAAGCCGGCCATAGCTCCCTGCAGCGCTGCGTGCGCCAGGCGCGCGCCAGGAGGCCGCCGCCTCGCCTCTTGCTCGCCAAATCCTTTTAGGATTCTAGGGCGCCCCCTTGTCCCTTTTTCCTTATTTCGTTTTCTTTTGTCCTACTTCCGTTTATTCCTTTTCTTTTTCTAGATCTTTCCTACTCCTATTCCAATTCCTTGATCCCTCCTCCAAGTAAACCCCCCCTCCCCAATATAAATACCCAAGCACTCCCCCCTCTAAATCATCAAACCCAAAGCCTAGAGCTCTCCTCTCCAAGCCGCGCCTCACCCCGCGCCTCTTACCCGCGCCGCGCCCTGCGTCACCCGCCGCCGCCGCACCTTGCCTACACCGCCGCGTCGCCGCCCTACACCACCGCCGCCACCGCCGCCCGTCGCCGCCGTTCGCCGGAGACCTCGCCGGAGGTAGCCCCGCGCCGCATCTCTTCTTTTCATCGGATCGTTTTCTTCTATTCGTTCCGATTCTTTTCTTCTAAACCGTTCCGGTTTTCTAGATCGGCTTCTCGTTCCGTTTTCTTTTCTCGAAACCCTAGATTGGTTTTCGTTCTTTTTTCGGACCGTTCGTCTTAACGAACGTGATCACCGATTCTTCCCGGTTAACACGCCCGTTCGTTCAACCATTCTTCGTTTTCTTTCTCGTCGGATTTATTCCGCGATCGCGATCTCAGATTTGATCTTCGTTTTAGTTTTTCTCCCCGCTCGTTTATCGGAATCAGGTGATTCAAGCGCCTGGAGTTTTGTCTCGAAACCGCCGTTCCGTCTAATCAACTTGAACAAGCTTTTGCTACAGTAAAATTTGACCTAGTTTCAACTTGCTAGAACCGAGTTGTTTTCTTCCGCCGTTAGTTTTTCTTCGTTTTGTTCGGTTCTTCCTTTCTCTCTTTCTTTCTTTCTTAGCAACCGGAGTTCTTAAGTTGAACTTTCTGGTTCGTTCTCTTGTTCGAGTTTTACCTGTGCATTAGTTGAGTACTTATTGTGTGCTTGTTGTTTGTCTGCGATAGATTACCCGGATTGCGCCGCCTATTACTTCGAAACCCTAGGACTCGCGGATCATCAGCAAGGCAAGTAACACTTTGATCATACCTTTTCTACAACCCATGTTTTATTGCATTAGATCAATCCTCTCACATTGCATGATTAGGATCTAATTAAATTGTGGGATGGGAAGTAGATGAGGTAGTACCTATTACCTGTATTATTATGAAACCTTTGGGAGTTACTTCTACGTTTGCTTATTATGCCATGCTATGCTAGTAGACATGGATTGGGTGAGTGATATCCATGACAGATGTGAGTTGATTAATTTTAATGGTTTATCTAAGGTGGCAACTTAAACACACATCTGGGTGGATTGAGGCACCTGATGTCTATCAGGACTTGCCTGTTTTATTTTGGACCGCCACCCAGGCTCAAAGGGATCATAAGATCTTTCATACTAAATACTTTCATGTGCAGCCACATGCCATTATGGGCTCTGGCATAGTTGACTAAGTCGTGCGAACTCTTACAGGGTAGACTAGCAGATGTAGGGGATTAGGTGGTACGGTCTACCCAAACGTAAGGTGCTAGCGCTTCTGAAAGACGGTGTCTCGGTCATCCATCTTCTCAAACACCAAGTAGTGCGAGAAACCAAACGGAGGCGATCGAGTCTTGTGGGGAAAAGTGCGCAAACCTCTGCAGAGTGTAACAAACTAATCATGATTAGCCGTGTCCCCGGTTATGGACATCTTGAGTATCTAGTACTTGAATATCATGTGAATCTCATCATGTTACTCTAATTAATATTGTTGGGTTTAATGATTACTTTTAACTGGGATCGGAATGCTGTCAACCATTCTCGATGTTTAACAACCACCATGATAGTTAAATAAATTTATTCTTTTGCAGTAGGGAAAATTTTGCTTTACGCAAAACTGTAACCATAGAGCATTCCACCAGGCATATTTGCATATAGTATAGCTGTTTCATTCCATTACTCCCTATGTGTTACATTGCCAGCATATTCCATGTGCTGACCCGTTTTCGGGCTGCAACTTCTCATGTTGCAGACTTTTTAGACGACGAGTAAGGCGCTTTTAGGTCGTGGTTCTATACTCAGTGATGCCGTTGGAGTTGATGGACCAATTTATCTTCCGAGTCTTCCGCTGTTATCATTATTAGATGGCCTTAAGCCATATTTGTTGTAATAAGTTCTTTTTGAGCCATCGATGTAATAAGTGTGTGATTGCAACTCTGCTATAAATCCTCGATGTACTGTGTGGTGTCAGCATTACTGATCCAGGGATGACACCGTAGCACAGTAGACGTGATCCATTCGGGTCAGGTCGCTACAGAGATGGTATCAGAGCCAGGTTGACTGTAGGACACGACCACTAAGTTAAAGCCATAGATTACCATTCTCTTCTCATTTTCTACTCCTCATCTTTTCTACTCTATTAGGATGAAGGACGCGAAGATTAAGTATGCTCAACCGGATGAAGGCACACCTTTTAGACTTCCTTCAAGCAAAATCCAGAAGTCACCAAGTACCTGAACATTGGATTACCAAGCTTCACGGGAACCTTCAACGCCACTCTGCCTGAAGAGGAGCGCTGGAAGATTCAAGCTCACGTTCCGGGAAGGACATTCACGCCAATCACGAAACCCATAGATAGTGTTTTCAATGCACCAACCTGGAGTCTGGGAAGGAGCATGGCCGCTCATATCACCATAGGACGCATTGGAGAAGTTTACCAAGAAGACCTCAAGGACACTATCTACCAGATTTGCGGACGCCGGATGAACAATGGGAGTTAGTCAGCACCAAGAAGGATAGATCCATTGCATCTTTCATCCAGGAGTTAAACCAGCACATTCGACGCCACGAGAACCAGATGTGCAATGATATGATAGAGTTGAAGAATGCAAAGGCAAGGATCATCGAGCTAGAAGGAGAAATGAAGTCTACACGCAAGGACTACATGGACGAGATCGTAGCTCTAGCAAGACACAATGGCGATCTGAAGCAGGAGATTGAAGAACTCAAGAGGAAGTTAGCAACCAAGGAAGAAGACGAGTACGTCGCATGTCCGGACAACTACATCATCATCGACGACATCGATTCGGATCCAAGTGAACCCGACTTTGAAGACGAAGCTGGAGCAGATATCATGGAGTCTTCCACCGGTTCAAATTTCTAGATGACCACCAGATAGTAGTAGTATTCCCCCATGTAAACACAATATAGTCAAACACTTTTGCGATAGATAGACCGTTTGTAAGCCCTTGTTTGATTGATTGAAGTGATTTTGTGTGCATTTGCTCATGTGCATATGGGTAGTGTTTTCCCTTTAGACCCCCTCTATTCTTATATCTCGTCTTTTCTAAACCCTCAGATGCCTCCGAGACGTGACAATGGATTTCCACCGGAGCTCACTCAGTTGATCCAGCAGCAGAGTCAATTGATGCAGATGTTAGTTCAGAACCAACAGAACAACAACCACAACCCACCACCACCACCACATGTTGACCACTTAGCCCGTTTCCTTAGGCTGAACCCGCCGGTGTTTTCCAGTAGCACCGAGCCAATAGTAGCAGCCGATTGGCTCCGCAAGATAGGAAGGGAGTTGACCACTGCAGGATGCACGGATGGTGAGAAAGTGAAGTTTGCCGCTCACCAGCTTGACGGACCCGCGGCAGCATGGTGGGAGAATTTCACAGCCACTTACCCAGTTGACACTGTCACATGGGATCAGTTTCAGCAAGCTTTCCGCACTGCCCATGTTTCAGCAGGAGCTATGGCCATAAAGAAGCGTGAGTTCCGTAACTTACGCCAAGGAGGAAGGACAGTTGGCCAGTACATTGACGACTTTAGCAAGTTAGCATGTTATGCCCCAGATAACGTTGCTACGGATGCTGCTAAGCAGGAGAAGTTTCTGGAAGGATTAAATGATGAGCTAAGCATGCAGTTGATGGTAGCAAATTTCAACAACTACCAGGAGTTGGTAGATCGTGCCATCATGATTGAAGGGAAGCAACAGCAGATTGAGAATCGTAAGAGGAAGTATGGACATGGGAAGCATAACTCTGGAGCCCAGCAGAAGCCCCGTTTTACCCCTAAACCGGGATTTAAGTTTCAGCACACCCATGGAGGAGGTATCTCGCACAACCATAATGGCCACAAGAATGGTAATGGGAATGGAGGAAGCAACGGCCAGAACCGGACCACCCCATCGACCCCAACCAAGAGAGACCTGAGTCAAGTCACATATTTCAAGTGTTCGAAGACCGGACATTATGCCAACGAATGCCCAGAAGGCCAGAATGGAAATGGCAATGGAAGCTCTGGGAAGAAGCCGAACCCTTTCAATAGGGGACAGGTGAACCACGTTAATGTGGAGGAGATTGAAGATCAACCCGATGCAGTAATCGGTAAGTTTTTGGTTAAGTCAATTACCGCACTCGTTCTTTTTGATACTGGTGCATCGCATTCATACATATCAAGGGGATTTGTGGAGAAGTATAGCCTGCCCACTAGGATTCTTAAAACACCTATGCTAGTAAGCTCGCCAGGAGCAGAGTACATGGCCAGACAAGGATGTTTCCAAGTACCATTGAGTATAGGAAGGCATGCTTTTCCAACGGACTTAATTATTCTGGAGTCCCAAGGATTGGATGTGATTCTTGGTATGGATTGGTTGTCGATGTATGGAGGAAACATCGATTGCGCCAGTAAGACAATTTTTCTTACCACACCAGAAGGAAGAAGGATCAAGTATGTATCCCGGCATGTGCCAAACAGGACACAAGTGAATTGCCTAACAGGAGTTGTGCAGGAGGAAGTACCAGTGGTAAAGGATTTTCCTGATGTATTTCCTGAGGAATTACCAGGCATGCCACCGGATAGAGACATTGAGTTTTTGATTGAGTTATTGCCAGGTACAGGCCCAATATCGAAGCGACCGTACCGGATGCCAGCAAAGGATTTGGTGGAAATTAAGAATCAGATTAAGGAGTTATTGGATAAAGGTTACATTCGCCCAAGTTCTTCGCCTTGGGGATCACCCGTACTTCTAGTGGAAAAGAAGGATGGATCATTAAGGATGGTTGTAGATTATCGGGGATTGAATGAAGTAACCATCAAGAATAAGTACCCACTGCCAATGATCAACGATCTGTTTGATCAATTGCAAGGAGCTAAAGTGTTTTCCAAGATCGATTTGCGATCAGGGTACCACCAATTGAAGATTCGAGAGCAGGATATTCCGAAGACAGCTTTTACCACAAGATATGGACTGTATGAGTATACCGTTATGTCATTTGGATTGACTAATGCACCTGCCTATTTTATGAACCTGATGAACAAAGTGTTTATGGAGTTTTTGGATAAGTTCGTCGTAGTATTCATTGATGACATCCTAGTTTATTCGAAGAATGAAGAGGAGCATAAGGAACATTTGCGTTTGGTCTTGCAGAAACTAAGGGAACATCAGTTATACGCCAAATTCAGCAAATGTGAGTTTTGGTTGAAGGAAGTTGGATTCCTCGGACACGTTATATCCGGAGAAGGTATAGCAGTTGACCCCACAAAGGTCGAGACCGTAACCGAATGGAAATCACCAACGATAGTTGGAGAGATCCGGAGTTTTCTTGGACTCGCAGGATACTACCGGAGATTGATTGAGAATTTCTCAAAAATTGCGAAGCCTATGACGGAGTTGTTGAAGAAAGATACTAAGTTCAAATGGACTGAGGAGTGTGAGGCTAGTTTCCAGGAGTTGAAGAAACGTTTGGTTACCTCACCGGTATTGATTTTGCTAGATCAGACCAAGGATTATGAGGTGTATTGCGACGCTTCACGTCGAGGACTTGGAGCAGTGCTTATGCAGGAAGGGAGAGTTGTTTCGTATGCATCACGACAACTGAAGCCTCATGAGTTGAATTATGCCACGCATGATTTGGAGTTAGCAGCCGTAGTGCATGCATTGAAGACGTGGAGACATTTCCTCATTGGAAATCATTGTGAGGTGTACACGGATCACAAGAGTTTGAAGTACATTTTCACGCAGAAGGAGTTGAACCTCCGACAAAGGAGATGGTTGGAGCTCATCAAGGATTATGACATGAGATTGCATTACCATCCCGGAAAAGCTAATGTAGTAGCTGACGCATTGAGCCGTAAGAGCCATGTCAACACCCTAGTGACGGGAGAAGTACCAAAGGAGTTAGCCGAAAACCTTCGTGAGCTATGTTTGGAAATAGTTCCGAGAGGCTATGTAGCAGCACTGGAGATTCAGTCAACATTGATGGATAAGATCAGAGAAGCTCAGAAATCTGACAAAGAGATTGCTGCTATAAAGGAGAAACTTAGCAAAGGAAAAGCTAAGGGATTTCGTGAGGATGAACACGATACCTTATGGTTTGAGGACCGTGTTTATGTGCCCAATGACCCGGAGATCAGGAAGTTGATTTTGCAAGAGGCACATGATTCACCATATTCGATTCACCCGGGGAATACCAAGATGTATTTGGATTTGAAGGAAACATTTTGGTGGACCGGAATGAAGAAGGATATTGCAGCCTATGTAGCAGTTTGTGATGTATGTCAGAGAGTAAAGGCAGAGCATCAGAAGCCAGCAGGATTGTTGCAACCATTGCCGATACCCGAATGGAAATGGGATAAGATAGGCATGGATTTTATCACAGGACTACCCAGGACAAAGGCCGGTTATGACTCGATATGGGTAGTAGTTGATCGTAATGATCCTAGTCATGTATCATTTGTTTGCATGGAGCTCCGAGGAGTATCGTATCAGATAACAGTTTTGTTCCATGACAACAGTTACGAAGTTGGAGACCATCAATTCTTTGGACCAGATTTGATTAAGGAGTATGAACGGAAAGTTAAGTTGATTCGTGATAGACTCAAGGTAGCCCAGTCCAGGCAGAAGAGCTACGCAGATTCTAAACGCAAGGAGACAGTTTACGAAATCGGAGACAGAGTTTATCTTCGAGTATCCCCACTTCGAGGAGTTAAACGCTTTGGAGTTAAGGGAAAGTTAGCACCGCGTTTCGTTCGACCGTATAAGATTTTGCAACGTATGGGAGAAGTCGCTTATAAGTTGGAATTACCAGAGGGACTATCAGGAGTTCATGATGTATTCCATGTTTCTCAGCTGAAGAAATGCCACGCCGAGATGGCAGAAGTACCGCTAAGAGATACAGTGCCGCTTGAAGCAATTCAGTTGAAGGATGACCTAACATATGAGGAGAAGCCAGTCAAGATTCTCGATTTTGCCAGCAGAGTCACTCGCAGCAAGGTTATCAAGTTTTGCAAAGTTCAGTGGAACCACCACTCAGAGGATGAAGCCACCTGGGAGAGAGAAGAAGATTTTCTCAAGGACCACCCTCACCTATTTTCTAGCCAACCCGAATCTCGAGGGCGAGATTCATCTTAAGGGGGGTAGGTTTGTAACATCCCAAATTTTCAATTTGGAATGTTATACTTAGATCATATGCATATCATATTTTCTTGCATTTTGGTTGATCCTAGAAATTTCACGCAACTCAAGGACCCTCGGAGAGAGTTGGAGATTTCGTTATTTTCATTTTTGAGTTCTCTCAAATTTTGAAAAGAGGATCGTTTGGTTTATTTATTTTATCTTCAATTACTTTTCCGATGTCAAATATATGAGAGAGGGAAATAATATGACTTTTCCCAATTTCGGAAAATGAAGATTTAATAAATAGATCAAGTTTTGTTTTGCCGGAGTTTTGTTTGCGTTTTGTTTGGATAGGGAAAAATGCGCGTTTTCAAAATTGCATTTTAGGCCCGGAGAAAAGTTCATTTTGTTCGGCTCATTTTTAGGAGTCGGGGAAAATTTACTTTTAGAATTTTGGAGCCCGTTTAATTTAGTTTTTCTTTTTTTCTGCGCGCGAAATCTGTTAAAAAAAAATCTGGACCAAGGCCCAGGCCGGCCGCAACTCCCTACAGCGCTGCGTGCGCCAGGCGCGCGCCAGGAGGCCGCCGCCTCGCCTCTTGCTCACCGAATCCTTTTAGGATTCTAGGGCGCGCCCCTTGTCCCTTTTTCCTTATTTCGTTTTCTTTTGTCCTACTTCCGTTTATTCCTTTTCTTTTTCTAGATCTTTCCTACTCCTATTCCAATTCCTAGATCCCTCCTCCAAGTAACCCCCCCCTCCCCAATATAAATACCCAAGCACCCCCCCCCCTCTAAATCATCAAACCCAAAGCCTAGAGCTCTCCTCTCCAAGCCGCGCCTCACCCCGCGCCTCTTACCCGCGCCGCGCCCTACATCACCCGCCGCCGCCGCACCTTGCCTACACTGCCGCGCCGCCGCCCTACACCACTGCCGCCACCGCCGCCCGTCGCCGCCGTTCGCCGGAGACCTCGCCGGAGGTAGCCCCGCGCCGCATCTCTTCTTTTCATCGGATCGTTTTCTTCTATTCGTTCCGATTCTTTTCTTCTAAACCGTTCCGGTTTTCTAGATCGGTTTCTCGTTCCGTTTTCTTTTCTCGAAACCCTAGATTGGTTTTCGTTCTTTTTTCGGACCGTTCGTCTTAACGAACGTGATCACCGATTCTTCCCGGTTAACGACGCCCGTTCGTTCAACCGTTCTTCGTTTTCTTTCTCGTCGGATTTATTCCGCGATCGCGATCTCAGATCCGATCTTCGTTTTAGTTTTTCTCCCTGCTCGTTTATCGGAATCAGGTGATTCAAGCGCCTGGAGTTTTGTCTCGAAACCGCCGTTCCGTCTAATCAACTTGAACAAACTTTTGCTACAGTAAAATTTGACCTAGTTTCAGCTTGCTAGAACCGACTTGTTTTCTTTCGCCGTTAGTTTTTCGTCGTTTTGTTCGGTTCTTCCTTTCTCTCTTTCTTTCTTTCTTAGCAACCGGAGTTCTTAAGTTGAACTTTCTGGTTCGTTCTCTTGTTCGAGTTTTACCTGTGCATTAGTTGAGTACTTATTGTGTGCTTGTTGTTTGTCTGCGATAGATTACCCGGATTGCATCGCCTATTACTTCGAAACCCTAGGACTCGCGGATCATCAGCAAGGCAAGTAACACTTTGATCATACCTTTTCTACAACCCATGTTTTATTGCATTAGATCAATCCTCTCACATTGCATGATTAGGATCAAATTAAATTGTGGGATGGGAAGTAGATGAGGTAGTACCTATTACCTGTATTATTATGAAACCTTTGGGAGTTACTTCTACGTTTGCTTATTATGCCATGCTATGCTAGTAGACATGGATTGGGTGAGTGATATCCATGACAGATGTGAGTTGATTAATTTTAATGGTTTATCTAAGGTGGCAACTTAAACACACATCTGGGTGGATTGAGGCACCTGATGTCTATCAGGACTTGCCTGTTTTATTTTGGACCGCCACCCAGGCTCAAAGGGATCATAAGATCTTTCATACTAAATACTTTCGTGTGCAGCCACATGCCATTATGGGCTCTGGCATAGTTGACTAAGTCGTGCGAACTCTTACAGGGTAGACTAGCAGATGTAGGGGATTAGGTGGTACGGTCTACCCGAACATAAGGTGCTAGCGCTTCTGAAAGACTGTGTCTCGGTCATCCGTCTTCTCAAACACCAAGTAGTGCGAGAAACCAAACAGAGGCGATCGAGTCTTGTGGGGAAAAGTGCGCAAACCTCTGCAGAGTGTAACAAACTAATCATGATTAGCCGTGTCCCCGGTTATGGACATCTTGAGTATCTAGTACTTGAATATCATGTGAATCTCATCATGTTACTCTAATTAATATTGTTGGGTTTAATGATTACTTTTAACTGGGATCGGAATGCTGTCAACCATTCTCGATGTTTAACAACCACCATGATAGTTAAATAAATTTATTCCTTTGCAGTAGGGAAAATTTGGCTTTACGCAAAACTGTAACCATAGAGCTTTCCACCAGGCATATTTGCATATAGTATAGCTGTTTCATTCGATTACTCCCTATGTGTTACAGCCAGCATATTCCATGTGCTGACCCGTTTTCGGGCTGCAACTTCTCATGTTGCAGACTTTTCAGACGACGAGTAAGGCGCTTTTAGGTCGTGGTTCTATACTCAGTTATGCCGTTGGAGTTGATGGACCAATTTATCTTCCGAATCTTCCGATGTTATCATTATTAGATGGCCTTAAGCCATATTTGTTGTAATAAGTTCTTTTTGAGCCAGCGATGTAATAAGTGTGTGATTGCAACTCTGCTATAAATCCTCGATGTACTGTGTGGTGTCAGCATTACTGATCCAGGGATGACACCGTAGCACAGTAGACGTGATCCATTCGGGTCAGGTCGCTACAAGGAGCCTTCTATTCAACCAATCTCATCAATAAGGAGCTCCGAAAATAGGATTAAACCCACACATGATGTGAAGAAGAAAAAGAAAAGACGGAGAAGCAAAGGTAAAAAATTATCCCTCCCAAATGATGTTGCTCCTATTACTCATTGTGATGATGATAATTGTTATAATATTGGTGCTATCCATACTATTAATGATGAGAGTGATTATGCTTATGATATGAAAAGGCCCAAGCTTGGGGATGCTCTGTTTGATGAGAATGACATGTTTGAGAATATATTTGCTGCAATTAATGTTTGTCCCAAGCTTGGGGATGCTATGTTTAATGAAGATGATATTTTTAGCCTCCCAAGTTTTGATATGCAAATTTGTTATAATGATAGCATGCCCCTACTTATGATGACTATATTGATGAAAGTGGGTTTGGAAGAGTGTCAACTTTAGGAAGTAATGATCCCACTATTTTGGAGGGTGTTGAATCTTATTGCGATAATTATGAAAGTGGATTTGGAGAGGTCATGACTTTATTTAGTTATGATTCCACTATCTTGGAACGGGTTTCAATCGATTACGATGAGAACAAAGTTGCTAGTTATCATGATTATTGTGATGATACTTATGCTATAAAAAGTAGTGATGATTATATTTATGAAACTTGTCATGATTATGATTACCCTTTTTCTGAACATTACTCTTTTAATATGGAAACAATTTTGTAGTATTCGAGTTTCTTATGATACTCCCACTATTCTGAATGAGAAGAATTTTGCTTATGTGCAGAGTAATAAAATTTCTATGCTTGTAGATCATGAAAAGAATGCTTTATGTGATGGTTATATTGTTGAATTCATTCATGATGCTACTGAAAATTATTATGAGGGAGGAATGTATGCTTGTAGGAATTGCAATAATATCAAGTTTCCTCTCTATGTGCTTAAAGTTTTAAAGTTATGCTTGTTTTGCCTCCTATGCTAGTTGATTATTGTTCCCATAAGTTGTTTGATCACAAAATCCTTATGCATAGGAAGTGGGTTAGACTTAAATGTGCTAGTCATATTCTTCATGATGCTCTCTTTATATTTCAATTCTTATCTTTTATGTGAGCATCATTGAAATCATCATGCCTAGCTAGGGTCGTCAAACGTTAGCGCTTGTTGGGAGGCAACCCAATTTTTATTTTTGTTCCTTGCTTTTGGTTCCTGTTTAGTAATAAATAATTCATCTAGCATCTGTTTAGATGTGGTTTTATGCTTTTAATCAGTGTTTGTGCCAAGTAGAACCTTTGGGAAGACTTGGGGAAAGTCTTTGCGATCTTGCTGTAGAAAACAGAAACTTTAGCGCTCACGAGATTTGCTGCTATATTTTACTGGAGAGTGCTATTTAGTTAATTATTTTTGCAGATGATTAATAGATAAATTCCTCACGTCCAGAAATTTATTTTAGAATTTTTGGGGTTCCAGAAGTATTCGAAACCTACAAATTACTACAGACTGTTCTGTTTTTGACAGATTCTGTTTTTCGTGTGTTGTTTGCTTATTTTGATGAATCTATGGCTATGAATAGAGTTTACGAACCATAGAAAAGTTGGAATAAAGTAGGTTTAACACCAATATAAATAAATAATGAGTTCATTATAGTACCTTGAAGTGGTGGTTTGTTTTCTTTTACTAAAGGAGCTCACGAAGATTTTCTTTTAAGTTTTGTGTTGTGAAGTTTTCAAGTTTTGGGTAAGGATTTGATGGATTATGGAACAAGGAGTGGCAAGAGCCTAAGCTTGGGGATGCCCAATGCACCCCAAGGTAAAATCCAAGGACACCAAAAATCCTAAGCTTGGGGATGCCCCGGAAGGCATCCCCTCTTTCGTCTTCGTCTATCGGTAACTTTACTTGGAGCTATATTTTTATTCGCCACATGATATGTGTTTTTCTTGGAGCGTCTTCTATGATTTGAGTCTTTGATTTTTAGTTTACCACAATCGTCCTTGTTGTACACACCTTTTGGGAGAGACACACATGAATTGGAATTTATTAGAATACTCTAAGTGCTTCACTTATATCTTTTGAGTTGGATAATTTTTGCTCTAGTGCTTCTCTTATATCTTTTAGAGCACGACGGTGGTTCTATTTTATAGAAATAATTGATCTCTCATGCTTCACTTATATAATTTTGAGAGTCCTTTAGAACAGCATGGTAATTCACTTTGGCTATAAATTTTAAATGCTAAGAGAAGTTGGATGCTTGATAGATGGTTTTGAGATATAAAGGTGGTAATATTAGAGGTGTGCTAGTTGAATAATTGTGAAATTGATGAATACTTGTGTTGAAGTTGGCAAGTCCTGTAGCATGCACGTATGGTAAACATTATGTTACAAATTTGAAGCATGGGGTGTTCTTTGATTGCTTTCCTTATGAGTGGCGGTCGGGGACGATCGATGGTCTTTTCCTACCAATCTATCCCCCTAGGAGCATGTGCGTAGTGCTTGGTTTTGATGACTTGTAGATTTTTACAATAAGTATGTGAGTTCATTATGACTAATGTTGAGTCCATGGATTATACGCACTCTCACCCTTCCATCATTGCTAGCCTCTTCGGTACCGTGCATTTCCCTTTCTCACCTTGAGAGTTGGTGCAAACTTCGCCGGTGCATCCAAATCCCGTGATATGATACGCTCTATCACACATAAGCCTCCTTATATCTTCCTCAAAACAACCAGCATACCTACCTATTATGGCATTTCCATAGCCATTCTGAGATATATTGCCATGCAACTTTTCACCATTCCATTTATTATGACACGCATCATCATTGTCATATTGCTTTGCATGATCGTGTAGTTGACATCGTATTTGTGGCAAAGCCACCGTTCATAATTTTTCATACATGTCACTCTTGATTCATCGCAATCCCGGTACACCACCGGAGGCATTCACATAGAGTCATATTTTGTTCTAACTATCGAGTTATAATTCTTGAGTTGTAAGAAAATAAAAGTGTGATGATCATCATTAGAGCATTGTCCCATGTGAGGAAAGGATGATGGAGACTATGATTCCCCACAAGTCGGGATGAGACTCCGGACGAAAAAAAAGAAAGAAAAGAGAAAGAAAAGAGGCCAAAAAAGGCCCAAATAAAAAAAGAGAAAAATAATAATGAATAAATGAGAGAAAAAGAGAGAAGGGACAATGTTACTATCCTTTTTCCACACTTGTGCTTCAAAGTAGCACCATGATCTTCATGATAGAGAGTCTCCTATGTTGTCACTTTCATATACTAGTGGGAATATATAATTATAGAACTTGGCTTGTATATTCCAATGATGGGCTTCCTCAAATGCCCTAGGTCTTCGTGAGCAAGCAAGTTGGATGCACACCCACTTAGTTTCTTTGATGAGCTTTCATATATTTATAGCTCTAGTGCATCCATTGCATGGCAATCCCTACTCCTTGCATTGACATCAATAGGTGGGCATCTCCATAGCCTATTGATTAGCCGCGTCAATGTGAGACTTTCTCCCTTTTTGTCTTCTCACACAACCTCAATCATCATATTCTATTCCACCCATAGTGCTATGTCCATGGCTCACGCTCATATATTGCATAAAAGTTGAAAGAGTTTGAAAAGGCTAAGTATGAAACAATTTCTTGGCTTGTCATCGGGGTTGTGCATGATGAGAGCATTTTGTGTGACGAAAATGAAGCATGGCCAAACTATATGACTTTGTAGGGATAAGTTTTCTTTGGCTATGGTATTTTGATAATACATAATTGCTTGATTAGCATACTTGGAGTATTACTATTTTTATGTCAACAATAAACTTTTATCTTGAATCTTTCAGATCTGATTATTCTTGACACAATAAAGAGAATTACATGGATAAATATGTTAGGTAGCATTCCACATCAAAAAATCTGTTTTTATCATTTACCTACTCGAGGACGAGCAGGAATTAAGCTTGGGAATGCTTGATACATCTCCAACGTATCTATATTTTTTTATTGTTCCATGCTATTATATTACCCGTTTTGGATGTTTATGGGCTTTATTATACACTTTTATATTATTTTTTTGGGACTAACCTATTAAACGGAGGCCCAGCCCAAAATGTTGTTTTCTTGCCTATTTCAGTGTTTCGAAGAAAAGGAATATCAAATGGAGTCCAAACGGAATGGAACCTTCGGGAGAGTTATTTTTGGAACGGAAGCAATCCAGGAGACTTGGAGTAGATGTCAGGGAAGCTTCAAGGAAGCCACGAGGCGGGGAGGCACGCCATACCCCCTTGGGCGCGCCCCCACCCTCGTGGGCCCCTCGTGGCTCCCTCGACCGACTTCTTTCACCTATATATGTCCATATACCCTAAAAACATCAAGGAATAGAATAGATCGGGAGTTCCGCTACCGCAAGCCTCTGTAGCCACCAAAAACCAATCGGGACCCTGTTCCGGCACCCTGCTGGATGGGGAATCCCTCACCGGTGGCCATCTTCATCATCCCGGTGCTCTCCATGACGATGAGGGAGTAGTTCACCCTCCGGGATGAGGGTATGTACCAGTAGCTATGTGTGATCTCTCTCTCGTGTTCTTGAGATGGTACGATCTTGATGTATTGCGAGCTTTGCTATTATAGTTGGATCTTATGATGTTTCTCCCCCTCTACTCTCTTGTAATGGATTGAGTTTTCCCTTTGAAGTTATCTTATCGGATTGAGTCTTTAAGGATTTGAGAACACTTGATGTATGTCTTACATGTGCTTATCTATGGTGACATTGGGATATTCATGTGATCCACTTGATGTATGTTTTAGTGATCAACTTGCGGGTTCCGCTCGTGAACTTATGCATAGTGGTTGGCACACGTTTTTGTCTTGACTCTCCGATAGAAACTTTGGGGCACTCTTTGAAGTACTTTGTGTTGGTTGAATAGATGAATCTGAGATTGTTTGATGCATATCGTATACTCATACCCACGGATACTTGAGGTGACATTGGAGTATCTAGGTGACATTTGGGTTTTGGTTGATATGTGTCTTAAGGTGTTATTCTGGTACGAACTCTTGAATAGGTCGATCAGAAAGAATAACTTTGAGGTGGTTTCATACCCTACCATAATCTCTTCGTTTGTTCTCCGCTATTAGTGACTTTGGAGTGACTCTTTGTTGCATGTTTAGGGATAGTTATATGATCCAATTATGTTATTATTGTTGAGAGAACTTGCACTAGTGAAAGTATGAACCCTAGGCCTTGGTTCAACACATTGCAATACCGTTTGTGCTCACTTTTACCACTTGGTACCTTGCTGTTTTAATATTTTCATATTACAAAAACAATTATCTACTATCCATATTGCACTTGTATCACCATCTCTTCGCCGAACTAGTGCACCTATACAATTTACCATTGTATTGGGTGTGTTGGGGACACAAGAGACTCTTTGTTATTTGGTTGCAGGGTTGCTTGAGAGAGACTATCTTCACCCTACGCCTCCCACGGATTGATAAACCTTAGGTCATCCACTTGAGGGAAATTTGCTACTGTCCTACAAACCTCTGCACTTGGAGGCCCAACAACGTATACAAGAAGAAGGTTGTGTAGTAGACATCACGGAGGCGAGCTCTTCCTTCGGGTCGAAGCGTGGATCAGTGTCGCCGACATGTGTACCTACAAGAAGTAAGTAAATGTTAGAAGCCAAACTGCAATTGCACAAATGATGTAAAATACTGTAAGACATGGGATGCAGCTAACCTCTACGGCAAACAACAGCATCACCCGTTATGGCCCTGCATAAGTACATGGAAAGGCATGTTAAGTACAATAGGGTCAGCACCAAAAATAACAAACGGGCAACATCTCTAGTATATCTTCATTGCAGATAGTAGCATGGTAGCAAAGGGACAGATTAAAAATGGATACAATTCTTAATTGCAACAGGCTTAACAGCGTCCTAAGTCATGTTTTGTAAGTTTGTAGCCATTGAAATACAACTGTTTAAAAATGGATTCAACTGTTACTTACAACAGGCTTAATAGCCATTGAAATCAGTACTGATAAAAATGCAATTGGTAGAGTTAAACATCACAAGCGGGTGCTTCCAGAGCAAAGAATGGCCTAGTTGTCTATAAAAAGGTAGGGAAGTAGCTAAAACGTGTTAGGCATGTTTACTACAACATGCTTAATACATCGGCCGTACAAAACATAGCCATTAATTGCAACTGGTATTAGTAAGATTGAACTGGTGAGTACATACTTGGTAAATCCTGAGAGGTAGTTGTTGGGGCACTTCATCTTGGCCAGAGCCCGCCCAAAGTCAGCGGAGGCGAGCTGTTCCTCCAGGTCGAAGCGTGGAACAGTGCCACTGACATGTGTACCTATAGGCAAACAATAAATGGTAGAAGTTAAACTCCAATTGCATAAATGATGTGAAATACTATAAGACATGGGATGCAGCTAACCTCGACGACAAACAACAGCATCAGTCGTTATGACCCTGTGTAAGTACATGGACAAGCATGTTAAGTACAATCGGGTTAGCATCCACCAAAAATAGCAAATCGGCAACATCTCTAGTGATATCCTGAGTCGTGTATTGTAAGTTTGTTGCCAGTATTGGTGAAATTGAGCTGGACAGTTAATACTTGAACATCACACAGTGTGAAGTACTGGAATAAACAAGTCACGAACATGCTTAATACATCAATCGTACAAAACATAGCCATTGCAAGTGGTATTGGTAAGATTTAGCTGGTCAGATCATACCTATTAAGTCCTAGGGGTAGTCGCTGGGGCACTTCATCTGGGCCTGAGCCTGCACCATGTCGGCGGCGGCGGAGGCGATGCGTTCCTTCGGGTCAACACGCACAGCGGCCATCGTGCCATGGACTGCCATCAGCTCCTCGACCTCCACGTGATATGTGGTTGGGCTTGCACGACGATGCTCTAGAGGTATGGGCGGTGGGGATTTGGAGGCATAAGCATGTTTTGTAGGCACCATTTAAGCAATCGGGCCGGGGTCGTGATAGAGATCGGTGGGTTACCTGACTGGATCCGAGCAGAACGTAGATGTGGTTGAAGTTGTGGTTGCAGTGGCAGCGGTTTGAGCTGCCGGTAGGGGAAGGCGGGGGAGGAGATACTCAGGAAATTTGATGGGTGAGGATGTGGTTGGAGGAATAAATTCTGAAATTGCGCGCCCAATGAAAATTTTGTTGCAAAACTTGAAACTTGGGCGGGGGAAACACACAACACAGACGAAGTGCGTAAAATACTCGTGTGCGAGAAAAGAGAAAATTGGCAGGTCCCGTCTCCAAAAAATGTACACTTGTAGTTGTTTTTTTGGTCAATGGTATGCCTGGTTTATTAGGAAACATCGCACAGGTAACTGACTTATGGATCATTAACGCAAAAAAGCGCACATGGATACACCATAGAAACCATGTGTTTTGTGATCTTCTAATAATTCTTATATCTATCAGCATCTTCAACAGCACATAATTTCAAAAATCTCTTTCATTGTATCAGGATTATTCAATGTACATGAACGAGGCAAGGTGACACCTGATGAGCAATCATTGGTTTATGAAATGCAATCAAGTGTCAACCTGCCTCGCTCATGTAGCCAGATTTGATCCAATGCAATAAGAGAGAAGCTTGCTGCCATCCGTCGGTGCGGCAATTTAAGCTGGTGTGCGGCCAACTCGCGCGGGGAGATGGGACTAAAAACCAGCTGCGGCCAACTCTAGTCTCCTCCCGTGGCTGCGGGCGGATGTTTCGATAGTATTTGGGCCCGGGGTGTGGTTACAAAACTTCAGTGAACACATGCTAATCAATGCTCAAAGCCCTCAAAGAATGCGCTTACCGACATTGTACATTAATAATAGATAGTACAAACTTAAAGTACTACTGGTAATTTTCTCTAAGACTACGGGCAACACACACACTAACTACTGCAGACATGCTGCCATCGGGGCATGCTGGGCAGACGCTGACGTCCTCCTTCCCGACCTTGTAGGCGGCATCCCACCGTGCTTCGATATCCCCCAAGCTCTCCTTGGCACGGTGTGTGGCCTCTTCTTTCTTGCGATGGCGGGTCTCTCTTTTCTTGACTACTTTCTGCCTTTTCTGCTCCTTTTGTGCGGCTTTGGCCGCCTCTAGATCCACCGCCAATTCGGCCATGGCAGCCTCAAAGTCCGCCCACCTAACGCCACCGGCGGCGATGAACTCGGTGCAGCGAGATGCCATCGCTTCCTTACCATGTGTGCCGTTGCGGGCGGCGAGGAACACGTCGCGGCGGGATGCCATCACTTCCTTACCAGTTACTGTGCGTCGCGGTGCCATGAACGACACTTGGAGAGAGCTTTGGGATGGAGGGGCCGGGTAGCCATACAATGCGGTGGTTTTTAAGAGCTCTACGACAAACGACAAAGGAAATTTGGCTTCCCTTACAGTTTTGCTCGTTCATTATCGCACACGGTTCATCTCCATTGCCTCCGGAAACAGTGTGCGTTGAGCGTATTGTGTGTTGCATTAAGATTGGCCGGAACCCCAGCCACGCGGATCGCACGTGTGCACCATAGGATGCGCCATGATCGAACGGCAATCCACGTCCCTCACATCACACCCGTGCAGCTGTAGCTGGATTGGATTTATATGCGCTAAATGCCTAGAAAATGCACATAATCCCCTAAATATGGTAAATGATCCTGGCAAAATGCCAAATTTGAACACGGTGATTTGCAGGGTGTATGTTCATCATAGAAAAAAAACTCCAGGGCAAAGAACAAAGAAAATTTGGATTCCCCTTCAATCTTGGTGATTTCCCTCTCGAAAGCATGGAACTTCCTCGGTGATGGTTCGATTTATGAACGGCGTGCATGACGACATAAGCCAAACCTTCTCAAATTTGTACCAGGGCATGGTGAGCCATACCATGGCACCATGCGAGGGGTCATGTTTTTCAAGCATTTATTTCATTTTTCTATAGTTGAAAACCCAATAAACAACCGTTTGTGGTTGACTGTTGCCACACATTTAAATATCTACCCATTCCTTGTAAAAGGCATGAGAATTTACTAAATGGCACGAGCATGGTTTTCCAGGCCGTTCTTGTGCACCCTTTCATGCACCGATTGTTTGAACTTGAATTATGTGCATTAATGCCTAGAAAATGCACATAATCCCCTAAATATGGTAAATGAACCCGAAAAAGTGCCAAATTTGTAAACGATGATTTGCAGGGTGTATGTTCATCGTAGAAAAAAACTCATGGACAAAGGACAAAGGAAATTTGGACACCCTTCAGTCTTGGTGATTTCCCCCTTGAAACCATTAAACTTCCTCGGTGATGGTTTTATTTATGAAAGGCGTGCATGACGACATAAGGTAAACATTCTCAAATTTTTACCAAGGACGGTGAGGCCATACCATGGCACCACGCCAGGCGTCATGTTTTCCAAGCATGCATTTCATTTTTGCATAGTTGTTAACCCAGTAAACGACGCATTTATGGTTGACTATTGCCACACATTTCCTTGAAATATCTGCCCATTCCTTGTAAAAGGCATAAGAATGTACTAAATAGCACGAGCATGGTTTTCCAGACCGTTCCTGTGCAACTTTTCATGCACCGATTGTTTGAATTTGAATTATGTGCATTAATGTCTAGAAAATGCAAATAATCCCCTAAATATGGTAAATGAGCCCAGAAAAATTTCAAATTTGAACACGTTGCATTTGAGGCGGTATGTTGATCGTTAGAAAAAAGTTGAATGACAAACTAGGATGAAAATTTGGATTCCCCTTCAATCTTGGTGTCACATCCCTAGTTCTGACAATGCCTAGTGCATGCATTAGAGTGTTACATCATGTTTAAATTTCATTTAAACCTGAGATGGGGATTGACTAAGCCCTAGCACCAAATGAATTCAACTAGGGTTAAAATAAAACCTTTTTCATTGAACTCAAACTGTCCTCTAAAAATGTTCAACATTTCTGGTTTGAGGTGGAAGCATCTACCAAAAATGGTTTATATTTTTGCAGGACATATTTGGTCACTGAATTAAACCATATTGTATTTGACTTTGGGCATTTAAATACTATAAATAATTTAAATGTTCAAATAAATGTTGGAAATTGTTAGGGGTCACTGAAATAATTCAGAAAGCACCCATAACTGTTTCCAGGATTTTATAAAATGATTTGATATTTTAAATCAAATCAAAAACAAATTGCAGAAAATAGAAAAGATAAAACAGAACAGAATTATAAAAAAAAGAGAGAAGGACTTACCTGTGAAGCCCACCTGGTGGCCCAACAGGACCGGCCCAGCGCGGCCCAGCCCGCCACCGCTACTCCCCCCCTGTCGTCTTCCTCTTGCCAGTGGGAGCAGCTGCGTGCTCGCACGCGCGCGGCCGAGGAGGCCACCTCCTCCCTGCCTGGCTGCCTCCTCCTTCCCTGGTCCCTCCCGCGACGCCACGCAGCCCCGACCCCCTCTCACTTCTCCCTCGCTCTCTGGACCTCCCTCCCCCCTCGCTCCTCTGTTTCCCCTCCCGCGACCGAACGGAGCCGCCGCCACCAACGAGAGCCACCGTGGCTACCGGCCACCCCACGGCTCACCGACGCCCCAGGAAGCTCCGCCGGTCCTCCCTCTACCTCCTCAACGAGCCACGAGGCCCCGGACGTGCCACAACACCGCCCTCGATGCCTTCTTCAACCTCAGGACCGCCGGCCATCTTCGTCAAATTCGCCGGCTCCGGACCGTCCCCGACCTCGCCGAGCGTCCCCTCGTCATCGCCGTGAGTCACTGACCCTCTCCCCTAACTCAGCATGCTCCCCTCCGTGCCGTAGCGCCATTCCCCACGAGCACCGAAGCCACCGTCCGCCATTGCTGCTGCACGCATAGCCTCCGTGCTCCCCTGGCCTCATTGTGCTGCTCTTAGTGCTCCCCATGACTAGCAGGTGCTGCCCAGCCTCTCCATTTGCTCACTGATGCACCGTAGCGACGCGCCCGAGCACCACCGAACACCATCGCCGCCAAAGCTCGTCGCCGGCATGAGTTCCGGCGACCCCACGACCTCCCACTTGGTCCTCTGGATGCGCGAGAGCAAGGGCCATCCCCTGGTGCCCTCAGCGCGCCAAGCTGACGCCTCTAGCGCAAGTCCGGCGTGCCCCGCCGTGTCCTGTGGTCGCCGCCGGCTGGTCTCCGGTGACGCCGACGTGGCGCACTTACTTAGTCGCTAATGACCCTGCTAACAGCCCTATCTCTCACTGACATATGGGCCCCACGCCCTTAACTAACCACGGTTAACCCCTGTTTAGTTTAAGTTAACCACAGTGGCCCCACGCGTCAGTTTTGACTGCGCTGACGTGGCCGTTGACCGGGCCCACATGTCAGCGACACAAACCAGTCTGAGACACTGACGTGTGGACCCCACTGGCCAGGTTTGACCTGGACCAGCCACGTTGACCTGCTGACGTCACTAATACGTCATGCTGACGCAGTATTTGTTTCTGGTATTTGTCCCCTCTCGATAGACGTGATACCGATGATGTGATCGTTGACACTGATGAAGACTCAATGTTATCTTCAGAAGTGCCAGGCAAGCAAAACCCCCTTGTTCATTCCGATAAAATCCCACTCTCTCGCTCCTGCTCTCTTTTACTGCATTAGGACAACAACGACATATTTGTTACTTGCTGCGGTAGCTAAACCCCTTTATCCTTTGCATGACCTGTCATTGCCACAGTAAATAGATGAAACCCACTAGCATGAGTAGGAGTTGTTTGAGCCCTGTTGTGCCTACTCATTCATGTTTGTTTGTCATGCCTGCTACTGCTTAGAGTTGAGTCAGGTCTGATTCATCGGGGATGAATCAGAGGCGTGTGAACATGTCCTACCGTGTGTGAGCTAAGTGTGTGAACACGATTTGGTAAAGGTAGCGGTGAGAGGCCATGTAGGAGTACATGGTGGGTTGTCTCATTGAAGCCGTCCTCAGGAACTGAGTTCTGTGTTTGTGATCCATGATTCAGCTACTACCATACATTGGGCCCTGAAATATGACCCCGCTCGACTTCTTATTCACCCTAGTCCTCTGTCCAGGAGTTGCAAGTAGTTTCTGGTGTTTGTAGCTTACTGGAGGCCGTGGACAGCGCTGACCGTAGGGGTGGGCTGTGATGCGGTAGGTACGTGACACGGTGTACCGGATGCCCATTTGGTATCTCGGGAACCCTGTTCACATCATTTGGGGCTGTGAGCGAAACTCCGGCCGGATCTCCTCATGGATGGAACCCGAATAGGCGATAAACCTGGACTAGAGACTTGAGTGTTTAGGTAGGTCGTGGTCTACACCCACGTCGGCTTTCGCTTGAAGTCTGCCGAGCACATGTCGTGTGCAGACGCTAAGTGGTGGAAACATGTATGAAGAAGTACACCCCTGCAGGGTTAACATCATCTATTCGAATAGCCGTGTCCACGGAAAAGGACTTCTGGGTTGCTTATATCAGTTCATAGACAAGTGAAAGTGGATACTCTAAAATACGCAAGATAAGCGTGAGTGCTATGGATGGCGTTCTCGTAGGGAGACGGGAGCGGTTCCATAGTGGTGTATTGATATGGTGAATATGTGGACTCGTGTGCGCCACCTCAAAAGAGTTACATTGCAGTCGTAGTTTGGGATAGCCACCGAGTCAAAGCTGGCTTGCTGCAGTTAAACCCCACCATCCCCTTTGTTGATAATGATGCATATGTAGTTAGTTCCGATGTAAGTCTTGCTGGGTACATTTGTACTCACGTTTGCCTATTTTATGTTTTGCAGAGAGACTTCGGTCTCACTAGTAGTTCCGCGTGGACTTCGACGTTTAGCTTGTTACCTCAGCTACGATCTTGTGCCCTCGGCAGGATCTGGTAGATAGTCAGGCTTCTCAGCCTTTTTCATTTATAGATGTCTGTACCCAGACATGATAGCTTCCGCTTGTGCTTTGACTTGTATGCTCTGAGTGTTGGGTCATGAGACCCATGTTTGTAATATCTCGCTCCTCGGAGCCTATTGATTAGACACTTGAGTCGTAGAGTCATGTTGTGATGCCATGTTGTATTTGCACATATCGAGCATATTGTGTGTATGTTATTGAAATGCTTGGTATGTGTGGGATCTGACCATCTAGTTGTTTATCTTTAGTAGCCTCTCTTACCGGGAAATGTCTCCTAGTGTTTACATTGAGCCTTGGTAGCTTGCTACTGCTCCGGAACACTTAGGCTGGCCGGCATGTGTCCTTCTTCGTTCATGTGTCTGTCCCTTCGGGGAAATGTCACGCGATGAATACCGGAGTCCTGTTAGCCCGCTACAGCTCGGTTCACCGGAGTCCTGCTAGCCCAGTGCTACAGCCTGGATTCACTCGCTGATGACCGACACGTTCGATGCTGGGTCATGGATGCCTGTCCCTGTAAGTCTGTGCCACTTTGGGTTTACGACTAGCCATGTCAGCCCGGGCTCCTTATCATATGGATGCTAGCGACACTGTCATATACATGTGCCAAAAGGCGCAAACGGTCCCGGGCAAAGGTAAGGCGACACCCGTGGGAATACCGTGCGTGAGGCCGCAAAGTGATATGAGGTGTTACATGCTAGATCGATGTGGCATTGAGTCGGGGTCCTGACAGCATTGGTATCAGAGCTTGACTGCCTGTAGGATTACCAAGCCAAACTGGTCGAAGTTGAGTCTAGAAATTCCTTAGTTATATAAGGGAATTGATTGTGGGATGGAACGTAAGGCTCTTTTTACTCGTTATACCTCATGGCCTTCTGATCTGAGTCATCATCTTCTCTTCTACGGGGATTAAGAACTAGGCTATCTCTTCTTTCTATCAGGATCACGTGTTACTAATCTGCAGACTTGTAGGATTGATGGTTCTAAGCTTGAGTTCAGTTTCTACTTCTGTATGTTAACTGTTGATCTCGAGACCTTGATATTGTGCTTCTGAGTGGTTATGCCACCATTTTTGTGAATGTCTCAAATCTTTTCTGAGCATTTACAGCCGTTATGCTGTCCGAGTAATCCCAGGTTTCTAAATAATCCGATGCATTTGCAAAATCCTTTCCCTCTGATTTCGATGTTCCTTTATGCCAGCTCAATCACACTAATTGTTGAGTTGAGGTATTCTATTGCCTTGACATTATGTTGGAGTTACTATTATGACCCTAGGTGTCTCAGGGGATCATCTAGTAGTCTGGCCATGATTTATGTTCCAGTGTGATGACTCTGGCCGTCATTATCGAAAGCATCCCGTGATGCCATTTAGTAGTAGGTATTCTATCCCTGGGTTTTGAACCCGAGATTCACCCTACTTGCTTCATGTTGATAGTTTTGCTCGTTCCTTTAGGTTATTAGTAACCTTTGCATTAGTCCTCGATGTTCGTGGTATTCCTTTCTTCCAAATACTATGAACCGCTTATGGCAGATGTTCCTCGCTGATCGAAAGATCACAATCAGAGTGCTCTCGATGGGTTCTCGATTCTACATTGTGACTCTGCCAGTTCTACCTTTCTGCATGGGTTATCCGAAAGAAATATGTGGAATTCATTCGACATGCTAAACCATGCATCCACAACTCAGAAAATCGTGTGTTCCTTTGAGTTGTCCCTCTTTAGTTGTCTTCTGACCCTCGTCTATCAATTGATAGTCAAGATTATGTGTGCATTCGTTCATCGATGCCTATTACTCTTGTGGTCCGTCAAGCCATTCTATCGCGGAATGACTAGGAGAAACAAACTCCAGTACCTCTTCCATATCTAGGATTGGGTCAAAACAATTGTACTCCGCAGATCAAAATGCCAATCCAGCTTTTGCTCTGTTCTACCTTGGAGTATTACCATCTTTTATATCGGGATTGTTATAGGAATTGTACACCATCCTATGAACTCTTGGTACAGTGATACTTTTGCCATCATTGTTCATTCCTCGGTTCCTGTGTTATTGTAACCGGAATGCCGACAAATGAATCATGGCGTGTGAAATCAATACTGCTAGCAACCTTGTGGCTTGGTAGTTAAAGGACAATAATTTCAATCTTAGTGTGTTGGTTATTGAATCATCATTCTAAGATTGATCGTGCTACCTAGTCCATTCTCCTGGTTCACTCCTCGATCGATGAGTTAGGATTATTTCAAATCCTTGCTCTATTGATCATATCGCCTTGCCCTGAAAAGCAAGATTGTTCTCGAGCTTAGTAACATACCGGTGGTTCGTGATTTTCTGAATATCTTCTCAGAAGTATTACCAGGTTGTCACCTGACCGCTATGTTGAGTTCGTGATCAAGTTGGTTTATTCCTGTAAACCACCCCTTCTCCAAGAATCCGTGTTGGATACCCTGAGCTAGTTGGTTAAGCCAAACAACAACTTGGAGAGTTGGAAGATAAAAGCCTGTCTGACTTAGTTCATGTTAAGGGATATCATTCTGTGTGTGTGTGTTGAAGAAAGATGATATCTTCATTAATTGGTCCTTGTGATCAGTTGTTGGACCTATTGTCTTACCCCATCTTTGATTTGAGTATGGGCTATCATCCAATCAGACCAGAACCAACGATATTCGTAATGTTGTCTTACTCGTGGTTGATCCCTCGAGTATACACCATTATACCTTTTGGGTCTGACCAATGCTAACACTTGTTCTCTTA
Source organism: Triticum aestivum (assembly GCF_018294505.1). Classification (NCBI taxonomy): domain Eukaryota; kingdom Viridiplantae; phylum Streptophyta; class Magnoliopsida; order Poales; family Poaceae; genus Triticum; species Triticum aestivum. Next base: position 276,343,174 of record NC_057806.1, read on the forward strand.
ACTATGGAATTCCTTTTAAAGGGAAACCCGGAAGAATTGTTGTTGAGCCCATTGACAACATCCTTATCTCCTCCATGATTTTGTTGAACATTAAGCTAGTGTTGGAAACTTTTGAAAGCATTTCTTCATGCTAACTCATGAAGTATTTGTTTGATGAAAGGAGTGACTTCCTCTTATACACGTGCATTTGGTGAAAGTTGCCGCCGTGGATTTGAGAAAGTTAGTTTTGCTTCCTCTGGAATCATCCCAAGTCAGTCATGCATACGTGCGAAGTATTCTGTGGTCTGGAGACTTGCAACCTTCATTCCATATGTGTTCCGAGCACACCAAGCCACTGATTGAGTTGTTCAAAGATAAAGGAGTCTGTCCAAGGTGAACTCTTTGGACTTCCACGCGTGGAGACTTCGATGTCATTAATGATGGTTCCCCCACCTGAACTCGGTAGTGTTTTATTATAAGACTACCACGTGGTCATGTTTGTCTGGGACAGCATGTTCACATGTTTGTAGCAGAACCAGCTCATGTTTTGGAGCTTGCTATCGTAGTTCATCTCCCGAGAATCCCGCAACGTCATCTCGTCGATTTGTGTTGCAAACTTTCATTTTTCTTCCTAGACTCGATGAGTCTGGAATATCCTGACACCAACCAGATCTGAATCTCAGGCAGATATGATGGTTTGGAACATTTCCCAAGAACTATAATATCGGTCCCTCGAAAACCGGTAAAGTGGATGTCGTGGCCAACACACCCATCCGGTAGCCCTGTTATTATAATATCTTGATTGAGGAAGTTGGCCACCTCCCCATAAGGATTTCGTAGGATTTACCTCCCTAGTTGTTCCTTATGGATTCTTGTGCTCCCGAAGTCCGACCTTTACTTGATGTTCTAGATATCAAACCATATCTATGAATGGGTTACGCTAGCACATCAAGGAGAACATTAGAAGCGGAGTGCTAAATGTCTCTCGGTCGATCATCCAGATTTTGTTTTCCTTGGCCTCGCTAGGATGAAATCTGAGTTGATGTTATCTTCCTATGCATCTGCATCGTCCATCGTTGTTCATCATGGTGGTATGTTGTGTTGCCAGGATCCTTGACACGGATGTTGGTAAAACCTTGATGAATATGGAAATGCTCAAGTTCTTGAGAGCATGCACAAGCGCTAGGTGTTATCATCGGCACTAACTGGGTTTGCTCTCAGTTTCCTCGGCAATGCTATGACCTTTTCAAACAGTGAATTCACTCTCTACTGTTGGGTTCTTCCCCAGTTACCAGAATCATTCCCAGCATTTGCATTTTGTTCCCAGCTTGCACCGCCAATGTGCCATTCTACCATGGGTCTCTTCCATTTCCGGTGATAAGCAAAAATCATACATTGCGTTGTCTTCAACAAGGTAGTCCACATCATCCAAGTCCGAGTATATCATTCTACCGACCCCCTCCAAACGATTGCTCGAGAATTGCCTTAGGCTGGTTTAAAGAGTCTCAATGATCTCTGAATCAAAAGTAATTCTTTTTGCCACTTAAGGGGATATCTCTACGAGTCACCTTCCCTAAGGTGTATCGTTATGGTATCATGGCAACTCAACTCCTCGCTACGTTGACAATCGATTACCACCTTCTTAAGCGTGAAATTGTGGTCTACCTAGTGAACCTTCGTCATCTGCTTCACTCCATTCCTATGGATGTGTGCCTCGTGTCTCAACCCGAGAGATGGTCCTATGTCTCATTCCGTGAGTTGTTCGATCTTCGAGAAGATCGACCCTTCTAGAGTCTCCTTCTTCCCTCCATGTCATGTTGACAGGATTTCTCAGAGCAAGACTTCAAGAAAATAATGGTGATCGAATCAACGTTCCTATGAAGTGCACCCTGGATCGTGAAGATTATACTAGTTGCATTTACCTTTCACCTTACCCTACGCTTGAATCTCGAGACGAGATTCTTGTTTAGTAGGGGTGAGTTGTCACATCCCTAGTTCTGACAATGCCTAGTGCATGCATTAGAGTGTTACATCATGTTTAAATTTCATTTAAACCTGAGATGGGGATTGACTAAGCCCTAGCACCAAATGAATTCAACTAGGGTCAAAATAAAACCTTTTTCATTGAACTCAAACTGTCCACTAAAAATGTTCAACATTTCTGGTTTGAGGTGGAAGCATCTACCAAAAATGGTTTATATTTTTGCAGGACATATTTGGTCACTGAATTAAACCATATTGTATTTGACTTTGGGCATTTAAATACTATAAATAATTTAAATGTTCAAATAAATGTTGGAAATTGTTAGGGGTCACTGAAATAATTCAGAAAGCACCCATAACTGTTTCCAGGATTTTATAAAATGATTTGATATTTTAAATCAAATCAAAAACAAATTGCAGAAAATAGAAAAGATAAAACAGAACAGAATTATAAAAAAAAGAGAGAAGGACTTACCTGTAAAGCCCACCTGGTGGCCCAACAGGACCGGCCCAGCGCGGCCCAGCCCGCCATCGCTACTCCCCCCCCTGTCGTCTTCCTCTTGCCAGTGGGAGCAGCTGCGTGCTCGCACGCGCGCGGCCGAGGAGGCCACCTCCTCCCTGCCTGGCTGCCTCCTCCTTCCCTGGTCCCTCCCGCGACGCCACGCAGCCCCGACCCCCTCTCACTTCTCCCTCGCTCTCTGGACCTCCCTCCCCCCTCGCTCCTCTGTTTCCCCTCCCGCGACCGAACGGAGCCGCCGCCACCGACGAGAGCCACCGTGGCTACCGGCCACCCCACGGCTCACCGACGCCCCAGGAAGCTCCGCCGGTCCTCCCTCTACCTCCTCAACGAGCCACGAGGCCCCGGACGTGCCACAACACCGCCCTCGATGCCTTCTTCAACCTCGGGACCGCCGGCCATCTTCGTCAAATTCGCCGGCTCCGGACCGTCCCCGACCTCGCCGAGCGTCCCCTCGTCATCGCCGTGAGTCACTGACCCTCTCCCCTAACTCAGCATGCTCCCCTCCGTGCCGTAGCGCCATTCCCCACGAGCACCGAAGCCACCGTCCGCCATTGCTGCTGCACGCATAGCCTCCGTGCTCCCCTGGCCTCATTGTGCTGCTCTTAGTGCTCCCCATGACTAGCAGGTGCTGCCCAGCCTCTCCATTTGCTCACTGATGCACCGTAGCGACGCGCCCGAGCACCACCGAACACCATCGCCGCCAAAGCTCGTCGCCGGCATGAGTTCCGGCGACCCCACGACCTCCCACTTGGTCCTCTGGATGCGCGAGAGCAAGGGCCATCCCCTGGTGCCCTCAGCGCGCCAAGCTGACGCCTCTAGCGCAAGTCCGGCGTGCCCCGCAGTGTCCTGTGGTCGCCGCCGGCTGGTCTCCGGTGACGCCGACGTGGCGCACTTACTTAGTCGCTAATGACCCTGCTAACAGCCCTATCTCTCACTGACATATGGGCCCCACGCCCTTAACTAACCACGGTTAACCCCTATTTAGTTTAAGTTAACCACAGTGGCCCCACGCGTCAGTTTTGACCGCGCTGACGTGGCCGTTGACCGGGCCCACATGTCAGCGACACAAACCAGTCTGAGACACTGACGTGTGGACCCCACTGGCTAGGTTTGACCTGGACCAGCCACGTTGACCTGCTGACGTCACTAATACGTCATGCTGACGCAGTATTTGTTTCTGGAATTAAAATAAATCAAAAATGATTTATAAATTTCAGATAATAACCAAAACTTCTAAAATTCATAGAAAATTAACCGTAACTCCAAATTAAATAAATTATATATGAAAAATTATCAGAAAAATTCAAGGAATCCATCTGTACCATTTTCATGCATGTTAGAACAACTTATAGCTGTTGTTTAGCACAAATAAATTAAATGGCATTTGAATAATCACATATGGAGTTTGAATTTGAATCTTGTATTCAAACCAACTTCATTTAATCTGTTGCTAGTTGCATTAGCCCAAAACACATTCATTTTGCCATGTCATGATCATGCATCATATTGTGCATTGCATTGATTGTGTTCCCTTCTGTGTTGCCGGTATTTGTCCCCTCTCGATAGACGTGATACCGATGATGTGATCGTTGACACTGATGAAGACTCAATGTTATCTTCAGAAGTGCCAGGCAAGCAAAACCCCCTTGTTCATTCCGATAAAATCCCACTCTCTCGCTCCTGCTCTCTTTTACTGCATTAGGACAACAACGACATATTTGTTACTTGCTGCGGTAGCTAAACCCCTTTATCCTTTGCATGACCTGTCATTGCCACAGTAAATAGATGAAACCCACTAGCATGAGTAGGAGTTGTTTGAGCCCTGTTGTGCCTACTCATTCATGTTTGTTTGTCATGCCTGCTACTGCTTAGAGTTGAGTCAGGTCTGATTCATCGGGGATGAATCAGAGGCGTGTGAACATGTCCTACCGTGTGTGAGCTAAGTGTGTGAACACGATTTGGTAAAGGTAGCGGTGAGAGGCCATGTAGGAGTACATGGTGGGTTGTCTCATTGCAGCCGTCCTCAGGAACTGAGTTCTGTGTTTGTGATCCATGATTCAGCTACTACCATACATTGGGCCCTGAAATATGACCCCGCTCGACTTCTTATTCACCCTAGTCCTCTGTCCAGGAGTTGCAAGTAGTTTCTGGTGTTTGTAGCTTACTGGAGGCCGTGGACAGCGCTGACCGTAGGGGTGGGCTGTGATGCGGTAGGTACGTGACACGGTGTACCGGATGCCCGTTTGGTATCTCGGGAACCCTGTTCACATCGTTTGGGGCTGTGAGCGAAACTCCGGCCGGATCTCCTCATGGATGGAACCCGAATAGGCGATAAACCTGGACTAGAGACTTGAGTGTTTAGGTAGGTCGTGGTCTACACCCACGTCGGCTTTCGCTTGAAGTCTGCCGAGCACATGTCGTGTGCAGACGCTAAGTGGTGGAAACATGTATGAAGAAGTACACCCCTGCAGGGTTAACATCATCTATTCGAATAGCCGTGTCCACGGAAAAGGACTTCTGGGTTGCTTATATCAGTTCATAGACAAGTGAAAGTGGATACTCTAAAATACGCAAGATAAGCGTGAGTGCTATGGATGGCGTTCTCGTAGGGAGACGGGAGCGGTTCCATAGTGGTGTATTGATATGGTGAATATGTGGACTCGTGTGCGCCACCTCAAAAGAGTTACATTGCAGTCGTAGTTTGGGATAGCCACCGAGTCAAAGCTGGCTTGCTGCAGTTAAACCCCACCACCCCCTTTGTTGATAATGATGCATATGTAGTTAGTTCCGATGTAAGTCTTGCTGGGTACATTTGTACTCACGTTTGCCTATTTTATGTTTTGCAGAGAGACTTCGGTCTCACTAGTAGTTCCGCGTGGACTTCGACGTTTAGCTTGTTACCTCAGCTACGATCTTGTGCCCTCGGCAGGATCTGGTAGATAGTCAGGCTTCTCAGCCTTTTTCATTTATAGATGTCTGTACCCAGACATGATAGCTTCCGCTTGTGCTTTGACTTGTATGCTCTGAGTGTTGGGTCATGAGACCCATGTTTGTAATATCTCACTCCTCGGAGCCTATTGATTAGATACTTGAGTCGTAGAGTCATGTTGTGATGCCATGTTGTATTTGCACATATCGAGCATATTGTGTGTATGTTATTGAAATGCTTGGTATGTGTGGGATCTGACCATCTAGTTGTTTATCTTTAGTAGCCTCTCTTACCGGGAAATGTCTCCTAGTGTTTACATTGAGCCTTGGTAGCTTGCTACTGCTCCGGAACACTTAGGCTGGCCGGCATGTGTCCTTCTTCGTTCATGTGTCTGTCCCTTCGGGGAAATGTCACGCGATGAATACCGGAGTCCTGTTAGCCCGCTACAGCCCGGTTCACTGGAGTCCTGCTAGCCCAGTGCTACAGCCTGGATTCACTCGCTGATGACCGACACGTTCGATGCTGGGTCATGGATGCCTGTCCCTGTAAGTCTGTGCCACTTTGGGTTTACGACTAGCCATGTCAGCCCGGGCTCCTTATCATATGGATGCTAGCGACACTGTCATATACGTGTGCCAAAAGGCGCAAACGGTCCCGGGCAAAGGTAAGGCGACACCCGTGGGAATACCGTGCGTGAGGCCGCAAAGTGATATGAGGTGTTACATGCTAGGTCGATGTGGCATTGAGTCGGGGTCCTGACACTTGGTGATTTCCCTCTCGAAAGCATGGAACTTCCTCGGTGATGGTTCGATTTATGAAGGGCGTGCATGACGACATAAATCAAACCTTCTTAGCTTTTTACCAGGGCACGGTCAGGCCATACCATGGCACCAAGTCAGGCGTCATGTTTTTCAAGCACGTATTTCATTTTTCTATAGTTGATAACCCAGTAAATGACGCGTTTGTGGTTGACTATTGCCACACATTCCCTTGAAATCTCTGCCCATTCCTTGTAAAAGGGTTCAGAATTTACTAAATACCACGAGTATGGTTTTTCTAGACCGTTCTTGTGCACCTTTTCATGCACCGATTGTTTGAATTTGAATTATGTGGATTAATGCCTAGAAAATGCACATGATCCCCTAATATGGTAAATGAGCCCGAAAAAATGCCAAATTTGAACACGTTGCATTTGAGGGGGTATTTTGATTGTAGAAAAAACTGAATGACAAGCTAGGAAGGAAATTTGGACTCTCGACCCCTTCAATCTTGTTGTTTTCCCCCTCGAAACCATGAAATTTCCTCGGTGATGGTTCGATTTATGAATGGCTTGCATGACGACATAAGGCAAACATTCTCAAATTTTTACTAGGGCATGGTGAGGCCATACCATGGCACCACGCCAGGCGTCATGTTTTCCAAGCATGTATTTCATTTTTGTATAGTTGTTAACCCAGTAAACAACGCATTTATGGTTGACTATTGTGACACATTTCCTTGAAATATCTGCCCATTCCTTGTAAAAGGCATGAGAATTTACTAAATAGCACGATCATGATTTTCCAGACCGTTCTCGTGCACCTTTTCCTGCACCGATTGTTTGAATATGAATTATGTGCATTAATGCCTAGAAAATGCACATAATCCCATAAATATTGTAAATGAACTCGTAAAAGTGCCAAATTTGAACATGGTGATTTGCAGGGTTTATGTTCATAGTAGAAAAAAACTCATGGACAAAGGACAAAGGAAATTTGGATTCCCCCTCAATCTCGGCGATTTACTATCCACACGATTCATCTCCGTCGCCTCTGCGAACCGTGTGTGTTCACCCACACATGCAAAAGGAAAAAAAAACCTCACCCACTTCGTCCCCACCCACTCGCCGTGGACTCCTCCGCAACTCTGCACCTCATCAACTTCTATCGCGGCGGCCACCCTAAGCTCGACGACTGTTGTCGGCGGGCGGAGGTCGTGCTCCAAACGGCACGGGATTTTGCCCCTACCGCTTTGCGCCGCCTATCTGCACCGACATTCTAGACCCTGGTCGACTAGGGTTTTCTGCCGGATTGGGCCGGGGATTTTTCTCATGGAGAAGGTAATCAACTTAGCGAAATATTCACTAATCTCTTATCGCAGTCTGTCCGTCGCTGTTAATCAACCGGTGGAAATCGCAATGGATTCATTTTTGCTCTTGCTAATTCGTGGGTGTTCATTCATGTGTCTGCAGTGCTAGCACAAATCGGGCAAGTGTGGTCGCGGCTAGTCGAAAAAGAAGTTCTATCTCACCATTCCGGATGACTTCAGGGAGCGCTTGGTGTGTTCAATCTCAACCTACCACGGTCGGCATGGCCTAAATTTGTGAATATATACCGTATGTTGCTACATTTGGATAAAAGGTACGGTGCCACGTGCATCCTAGATGTCGAAGCCGATCCCCCCCCCCCCTATATCAGGCAAATATATGATGTATTGTTCATTCAGTTACTCTCATATTTGCATCAAATCTTCATTACATTATCTATTTTTAATTATATATTTTGTACTTTGCTTTCATCTATATATTGATCTGTTCTATCAGTTACTCCCATATTTGCATCTTACTCTGTTATTTCAATATATCTAATTTACGGTCTTAATTTTCATTTCAAGCAGTACATCCCTTGCTTTGCAAAAATAGGAGTAGAAGGAAATATTGGGCTTTACTTTGTTGATGACTCCATGGATGTCATATTGACAACGCAGCATGGATTTACAATGACGGTTAGCATAAAACTTGATAAATATGGTCACTCCTATTTTGATGCGGACCTTTGGAGAAAAATGTCTAAGTGCTATGAACTGAAAGCTGGAAATAAAATTCTAGTATGTGCACCATAGCCTGGTCTAATTAACATCAATATTTACTTCTCCAACGTCATCAACCAATCAAAGTCTGATCAAGGTTAGTGTCCTTTCAACTTTCTCCATGCTGGCATATTACTTAGCAAAATAAGGGTATTTGTTCTGACTAATTGATCACTATTTAAGCAACCAATCATGATTTCATTTTCTGACTCTGTTCCTAGGCAGTAACAAAGTCTATTTACCAATTTATGTGCACTATATATATTCTTCTGCCATGTTCTGAATAAATAATACCTTTCCACCTTTTAAGCAGGATATGTTGGATGCATAGTGAACAATCTGTATGTTACTAAGCGTACCAAATTTTACAGGAAGGACTTGAAGCATGTCATAAACTTTGTTGATAATCTGACATAGATAGCATAGCATATGAACGCTGGATTTTGGATGGGATTAATTATACCTACTGTGCACACATTGAACAAGACCAATTGTGTGCACAAAACGCTAGTAAAAAATCTTAATTTAATGTTGATGCTCATAAACTATATATATCTTCAACATATGTTAAAATTGGTTTTTATTCTACATTTCAACAGAAATTGCCCGCTATAGCAGTTCCTGGATCGATTTCCCGGTTGGTCGAATTACACTTGTGCCTGCTAATAATGCCAAAGTGATTGAAAGGTACTACATTTCCCGTAGAAATGGAACCATTCAAATTAACAAGTTCTCGCTTGTCGTGGCAATGCATCCATATTGGAAAATTGGAGACACTATTCTACTCATGCTCTACCAAGGCACAAGAGGGCTCTTCCTTTTCATTGATGAGACATCGAGTCGTCGTGATCAAACTGCTTCCAACGGATAGTTGTGGTTGTTGGCCCTCAGCCTCTTAAAATGTGCTAGCTGTTACTATGTTAAGTATGTAGATATGGACCATATGGTTGTTGTCCCTCAACCTCTTAAAATGTGATAGTTGTTACTATGTTAAGTATGTAGATATGGACCATATGGTTGTCAAAACCGTGTTACGAAGATCCTCCTTTTGTCGAATAGTGTAACCACTATATATATGTTACTCAAATGTTGTTAGCCAAGTTCTTAAATTTTCATGGAAAGTATTAGTATTGTACACAGTTCTTGAGTTTAAGCGTGTGCCCGATGTCCATAAGGCATTTGCATATTAACTGTCCATATTGCAAATTCACACACGTGCTAACATAAGGAAACGTATGTGTAACTTACTAATCATCGCACACGAGTACTCGCAGACGCATCATGTGCGATACTTTTGGCCACCGCAAGCTACTAGTTTGCATTTTTCAAAGTTTTTTGTACACACAGAATCGCACACGAACGAACTGTAGTAACCATCTATGTTGTAATTTCTCATCGCAAAAAAGTTCACCCGAGTCGGTTGTTTGCCGTGTATCACACACATCTTGTTTACTCAACTCATTTGTGCTGTTTTGGCTCATCGCAAACAGTTCATCTATGTGAACTGTACGCCACATATCACACACGCCTTGTTAAGTTGAACCGTTTCTATTGTGTGCCCTAATAAAAAACAATTCATCCGAGTGAATCGTATGTCGTATATCACACACACCTTAATCTGGCTAACCGTTTCTGTTGCACTCCCTAATAGCAAATAGTTCATCGGAGCGAACTGTATGTCGTATATTGCACACATATTGATATGGCTGCCCGTTTCTGTTGTTTTTCCTCATCGCAAATAGATCGAATGGATCAACCGTGTGCCCTGCATCGCACACGCAACTAAAATCGGAACCGTGTTTGATGGCTCCGCCATAGCAAACGTTTTGCATCTTTTTTGACGGTTTTTTACATCACTGTTTGCCATTAATGCATCGCACACAGTTTTGTCAAAGGGTCTCTGATCGTAGTGTCATGTTAGCAGCATCCTGCAATAGTGATATGAGGCAGATCCTAGGAGAGTTTAATAGTGTGAAGTATCTAGGGTTTTCAAAAATCCGCCCTTTCCCATTTGGTCAAGCCTATGTTAGATTCAATTATGTCTTTGATAGAGATCATATGGTTGCTCAGAGTCCACACGTGTTTGGAGACATTCATGTAATTTTCGAATAGCATAATCAAGGTTTAAATTGGATAAATCTCACACTCAACTGGGACATCTAGGCTCTATTGGTGGGTTTCCCCTTTGACAAAAGAGAAATTCAACAGTTGCCTAACTATGTCAGGAGTTTTGGAAGCTATTGATGCGGGACAGAGTCAGAATCTCCAAAGCTACTTTAATGGTTTAGAATTGGAGTAGAAGAACTGAGAGATGTGTCGGCTACCATTATCTTTGGTGATAGTGAAGATCCTAACTCCGAACCCTGGACAGTTCCAGTGGTCATTGTTCAGGAAGAAATGTTTGGAGGTGGCCCTCCAAAGGAGGACCCAATTCCTGTTGATGGAAATCCTCATCCCATTCCCAACAATCCTAATTTTAATCCCAACCAGCTGAATCACTTCTTGTCTCCCATTCCAAAGCATAAGGCTCAAGACATCATGCATAATTAGCAAGGTAACAATAATCTTCAGGGGCACCAAGTAGATGCTAATGATGAGATGAATGAGGAGGAAGAGGAGGATATTATGCCAGGTTGGGGGCATTGGGCAATGCCAGCTAATGATGACTTTATTGATAAGGAAATTGAGGAAGGAGAATTCCTTGAGCTAGCTAATCTAATGCAGCCATTGGATGAGCCTTTGCAGGAAGGAGATCTGCCTGACATGGACATGCATAGTGGGCTCACTCTTTCTCTGGGGTCAAATGATATAGTCGATATTGAAAATGATGTGAAGGCTATGTAAATTTTGGAGGGAAATTCCATTTTGAATGAGATGGGCTAGGCCAAGAAGATCTTCAATGGGTTGCCTAATTGAATTTGGGTCTTGGGCCTATTCAAGCCCAACAACCCCTTATACAGGACAATCTTGTTCCTGGTCTTGCCTTGAATCTGTTCCACCACAATTTGGATGATAATATTTCTGAAGGGGGGGTTGTGCAGGTGGATATCGATGTAAATTCAGTGCCGCCAAACATTATTCTTCAATAGGAGCTTCTACCTGAAGTAGAGGTTGTTATTTTAGCTAAGGAGGGGGATCTTTAAATGCTTTTTCTGAAATGGAACCTGTTTTTGATGATTTTTTCAATGACAAGGTGGTTGATGTTCTGGAGCCAATCATTGAGCTGGCTTATCCTAGGGAATAGAAGTTGGTGGAAGAAAGAGATCCTGAGTACAGTACCTCTGTAGATGAGGAGATTGCAATTATTGATCCTGCCACTGAAGTTTCATCTACCCTGCTTGATAGTCCAGCCTTTAATGAAGAGTTGCTTTATTCACAAACTTTAGTTAGCACTGCTTCTCCTGGTTTTCCAGTAAAAGGAAAATTCCCTGATAAAGATGCTAAAACATTTTCCTCTTCTTATAATTGTTCCTATGGTCCCAAGCAAGAAGGGTGCCTTACATGGTAGAAGCATTTCTCCACTGAATCTGAGTCTGCTACTCCTATTTAGGTGCCTAGTGATTGGGTTACTTTTATCACTAGCACTCGTCTAACTCGTGACAAATTTGACTAGGCCAAAAGTTTCTTAAATTCTCCTTTGTGGAAAATTATTTTAGATGGGTGTGATTGTGAGGAAATGCTAATTTTTAATGTCCCCGTTAAGTGTCTGTCCCAATGGCTCCTATTTGTCTTCAGGACCCTGCTCTAAAAGGAGGGAATCCTCTTCTCTCCACTCCCCAGGGCAACAACATTTCTCTAGAAGCTGCAGGGGAAATAGCTTCCTCAACCAGTGCCCTTCACCTCAAAGGAAAAAAGGAAGGAAATGACTCCTAGAGTGGCATCAGAGGTAAGAAGCAGCACTAGATTGCCATCTTAACAATGGTTTCAAAAGGAAAAGTTGTCACGTTGGGAATTGTATGGCTTGACTGGTCAAACCTCCTCCTTGTAATAGCAAAGTGGTTAAAAACCATAATTCTTCTTATTGCAAGGTGGACCCCAAGACAACCACTAAGGAGATACTGCATAAGAAGAAGACAAATAAGGCCGGAAAGCATCCTTCCTGGAGGAACTAGAGCAAATGAACTACTTCATGATTAGTAGAGAAAGAATGATTTGCAAAAGAATTATGCTGAATGTTTTATTTTGTAATAACTATGATGAGATGATGGATGTACTATTCCTTTTGCACTGCTGGTCCGTAGTTTGATGTATAACAACTCTTTTACTTCTTCTAAAGCAGTTATCTCAGACTTTGCAAGTCCTAGTAGACCTTATGCCCTTCTTTAGTCATGAATAGAAATTGGAATACGTTGAATTAGAATGTGAGAGGTATAAACTCTAGTGACAAGTGGTTGGCTCTTTCTAATAAAATAGAAGAATATGAATGCTCTACATCTATTTGCAAGAAACCAAAAGAGAAACCGTTGACAACTTTTACATCCAAATTTTTGTCCCGGGAGATTCAATAAATTTAATTTCTCTCCATCAGTAGGGGTAGCTAGGGCATTTTGAGGCTTGGAATGAAAACATGTTTTTTGGAGAATGTCTTTTCAAGAAATCCTTCTCCCTCTCTATTAGTTTTAGTTTTGTTCATACTAGTGACTCTTGGATCCTCACTAAATTTATGGCCCTTGTGATGCTAAAGGCAGATCCAACTTCTTAGAATGGTTCAAAAACATTCAAATGCCAAATGAAACTGATTGGATAATAGCTGGTGACTTCAACTACATCAAATACCCACATAATAGAAATATGGGATCAGGGGATATGTCTAGGATAATGCAATTTAGTGATGCCATCAGCTATCTGGCCCTGGTGGAGATTCCATTAAAAGGAAGAAGTTTCGCCTGGAGTAATATGAAACAAGTACCACTATTAGAGAAAATTGATTGGGTCTTCACCTATAAGAGATGGTCCTCAAGCTATCTGCTACTTCTTGAGCTTGTGTTGGTTTTTCCTTGAAGAGGAAAGGGTGATGCAGCAAAGTCGAGATAAGTATTTCCCTCAGTTGAGAACCAAGGTATCAATCCAGTAGGAGGAACACACAAGTATCCAATGATAGCACCTGCACAAACAAACAAATACTTGCACCCAACATGATAAAGGGGTTGTCAATCCCTTCATGGTTACTTGCAAGGATGAGATCTATAGTGATAGATAAAAACAATAAGTAAAAGTGCAAAATAAAATAGAAGTAAATAAATTGCACCAAGGTATTTTTGTGTTTTTGATATTATAGATCTGAAAATAATATGATAGAAATAGACCCGAGGGCCATAGTTTTCACTAGAGGCTTCTCTCTTGAACGAAAGCATATGGTGGGTAAACGAATTACTATTGAGCAATTGATAGAAAAGCGAATAATTTTGATGATATATAAGGCAATGATCATGAATATAGGCATCACATCCGTGACAAGTAGACCGACTCCTGCCTGCATCTACTACTATTACTCCACACATCGACCACTATCCAGCATGCATCTAGTGTATTAAGTTAACAAGAATAGAGTAACGCCTTAAGCAAGATGACATTATGTAGAGGGATAGATCCAATCAATATGAACAAACCCAACCTTTTTATCCTTAATGGTAACAATACAAATACGTGTCATGTCCCCTTCTATCACTAGGAATAAGCACTGCAAGATTGAACCCATTACAAAGCACCTCCCCCATTGCAAGAAAACTCAACCTAGTTGGCCAAACCAAATCAATAGATTGGAGAGAAAGACAAATCTATCTTAATCATGCATAAAAGATTTCAGAGAAGACTCAAATAATATTAATAGATAATCTGATCATAGACCCACAATTCATCGGATCTCAACAAACACACCTCAAAGAAGATTACATCGAATAGATCTCCAGGAACATCGAGAAGAAGCCATCTAGCTACTAGCTATGGACCCTTAAGTCTGTGGTAAACTACTGACACATCATCAGAAGGGCAGCAAGGTTGATGTAGAAGCCCTTCATGGTCGAATCCCCCTCCGACAAAGTACCGGAAAATGCCTCCAGATGGGATCTCTCGAGAACAAAAACTTGCGGCGTCGGAAAAGTATTTTTTTGTGTGCCCCCTGATCTACGGGGAATATTTGGGTATTTATAGAAGAAGAATTAGGGTTAGAGGGGCTTCAATGGGTCCACAAGCTTGGGAGCGTCCCCCCTAGGGCACTCCCTATGAGCTTGTGGCCGCCTGGTGGCTCCTCTAGCCTCCTCCCGAAGGTTCTAGGGTGGCTTGTGGTCTAAGAAAAATTGTCAAAAAGTTTCGTTCCATTTGGTATTGATTTTTTGAAAAGGCAAAAACAAGGAAAAAATAGCAACTGACACTTGGCACTAGGTTAATAGGTTAGTCCCAAAAATGATATAAAATAACATAATAATGCATATAAAACATCCAAGATTGATAATATAATAGCATGGAACAATCAAAAACTATAGCTACGTTGGATATGTATCACTATCCTAATACCTTCACCTTGCCACTTTCCAAGCCCATTTCAGACCACACTCCCCGTGTTATCAAGATTGGTACCTCCATTACAGAAGCCCAAATTTCCAGGTTTGAAAATTTCTAGATAGAGCATCCAGATTTCAAGAAAATTGTTTAGTACATTTGGTCCCAACCTTCGACAGAATCTGATAGTGCCAAACTGATTACTACCAAATTCAAAAGGCTTAGGAATGGCCTTAAAAACTATAGCATAAGCTTGTCTAACCTAGCTGGAATTATCAAATCTACCAATGAGATGATTGCCATCTGGGACATGTTTGAGGAATATAGAGAATTGTCAATTTTTGAGCAAAATGGTAGAGAAGTTATCAAAGAGAACTTATTAAAAATGCTATCTTATCAAAGAATTTATTGGAAACAAAGGGCCAACATCAGATCGCTCAAGTTTGGAGATGAAAATTCCCAAAAATTTAAAGCCAAAGCTACTAACAAATATAGGCATAATTGCATTTTTGTTCTACAAGATGACCTTGGTATGAACATTTTGAACACTCCTCCAAAGCTGCTTTGCTCTGGTCTGCTTTCAAGGATAGACTTGGGAAATCAGTTCCAACGAGCAATTTTCTTAACATGACAAATCTTCTTCACAGAATACCTGATCTGGACAAGCAAGAGGAGCCTTTCAAAAAGAAGGAGATTCACGAAGTGGTCAAAAACATGCCTTCAGAAAAAGCACTAGGCCCAGATGGATTTAATGGGGGCATTCCTTAAAAACTGTTGCACATCATTGCTGGTGACTTTTACAAACTTATTGAGGATTTTCATACTGGTTGCATATCTCTGTAGAGTATAAATGCTTCATGTATGACCCTCATTCCTAAAAAGGATGCCCCTATGATAGCTAGTGACTTCAAACATATCTCTTTGTTTAATTGCACCTTAAAAATCATTACAAAGTTGCTAGCTAACAGACTACAAGCAGTAATTTTAAAGCTAGTTCATACCAACCATTATGGATTTATCAAGCAAAGATCAATCCAAGATTGCATAGCATGGGCTTTTGAGTACTTGCATCAATGCAACCATTCTAAGGAGCCAATAGTAATCCTCAAGTTGGACTTTGGAAAATCTTTTGACCTTGTTGATGACACAACTATCATTGAAATCCTTAAGGCTAGAGGATTTTGAGACAAATGGATTAATTGGATGAACATGATTTTCTCCTCTGGTACTTCTTATATCATTCTCAATGGAGTACCAGGAAAGGTTTTGCACTTCAAAAGAGGGCTCAGGAAAGGGGACCCCCTTGTCTTCTCTCCTTTTTGTTCCGGCAGCAGATCTGCTTCTATCCATTTTAAATGAGGCTATGACTGAGAACTTAATTAATAACCTTCTATCAGTTAGACTTGTCCCCAATTCCCAATGACCCAGTATGCCGATGATACCATTTTCATACTACCGGCAGACTCGGCTCAACTCAGACAAGTGAAAAATCTCATATTGCACTATGCAGATTTCACAAGTTTAATAGTCAATTACAACAAGTCACTTCTAATCCCAATCAATGTGCCAGAGGACCTCCTGTCCTCCCTTCTGTCCATTCTGGATTGCAAAAGAGGGGCTTTGATAGAGGCTAAGGTGTCCCGATGTTTCGATGAGATGGTGGCTATCGTTTTCTGTGGGAGTCGACCTTGACGATCCGACTACGAACGTGCGAGACGTCGCGCCTTAGCAATCGCTAAACCAACTTCCGAGGGTTATTGACCATGCCGGAGCACGATCAACCTGACCACGAGGGTCTGTTTCCTGCGAGCAAACGAAGAACAAGCAAGAAACTGAGATTGCAATCTGGATATTGCGAACATAAGATGAAAGCTTTATTGATCAAGGTGGGGTTCTGTGACGTCTTGGTCTGGTTGTTGGACACAAACGAAGTACGCGAAGTTGCAGCTATGGCGAACTTTTAATCTAAACAAAACCCAAAGTCTAAACGACGCCCTAAGGGCTGTATATATGGAGGAAGAGGGGGGAATTTCGTGGCCCTTGAGGGTGGGGTCCGAAACCAACCCTAACTCTTGTTTCCCCACACATACGGACTCTAAAAATAGCCTATACTTAAGTATTTCGAAATTACATGGGCCTGGCCCATTAATAAGGTGACGCAGCACCTAGAATAGCCTATGGACGAATATTATGAAGTGGCATCTTGTATATTTCGTCCAAGGCTTCATGCACTCCTTATGGCGGCTTTAAAGTCCTGAAATCATCACTTGTAACTCCGTTCTTGATCCCCTTGCGCATGCCATCAACTCCATGTGTGTTCTTGCTCCAATGTTCATCCTTCTCCAAGCTAGGCCCTTCATTTGTAAGCAAAACAAATGTATCCAATTTAGGCAGCATCATAATCTCATGAACATTAGAATCATTACCAAGAAACGAAAGTACCTGGTAATTTAATTGGCGTGCGCGAGCTCTAGTAATTGGTCCAGTATATGTAACAGTAGGGGCTGTGGGTGTAACAATGGTATTGATGTCCTCATCATCCTCCCCTTCTTGAAATGAAGTCGTCCTCGACGGAAGCGCATCTTCCTCACCCAAATAAGGCTTCAAATCTGCAATGTTAAAAGTGGGACTAACCCCAAAATCTACAGGTAGCTCAAGTTTATATGCATTATCATTTATTTTCTCTAACACCTTAAAAGGACCATCAGCACGTGGCATTAGCTTTGATTTGCGCAGATTAGGAAATCTATCTTTACGCAAATGTAACCAAACAAGATCTCCAGGCGCAAACACAACATGTTTTCTACCCTTATCTCCAGCAAGTTTATATTTAGCATTCATACGCTCAATGTTTTCCTTAGTTAACTCATGCATTTTTAAAATCAATTCAGAACGTTCTTTAGCATCAAAATTAACCTTCTCTGAAGATGGAAGAGGCAACAAATCAATAGGTGCACGAGGTAGGAAACCATACACAATTTCAAAAGGGCACATCTTAGTAGTAGAATGCAATGAACGATTATAAGCAAATTCAATATGAGGCAAGCATTCTTCCCACATTTTCTTGTTATTCTTCAAAACAGCCCTAAGCATAGTAGACAATGTTCTATTGACTACTTCAGTTTGTCCATCAGTTTGGGGGTGACAAGTAGTACTAAAAAGCAGCTTAGTCCCCAACTTAGCCCATAAACATCTCCAAAAGTGGCTAAGAAATTTAGTATCACGATCTGAAACAATAGTATTTGGCACACCATGTAAGCGAATAATTTCACGAAAGAACAAATCAGCAACATTAACAGCATCATCGCTTTTATGACATGGTATAAAGTGTGCCATTTTCGAGAACCTATCCACGACAACAAATATGCTATCCCTCCCCTTCTTTGTTCGAGGTAAACCTAAAACAAAGTCCATAGATATATCCTCCCAAGGAACACTAGGTACAGGCAAAGGCATATATAAACCATGAGGATTGAGTCGTGACTTAGCTCTTTGACATGTAGTGCAGCGAGCAACAAAACGCTCAACATCCCGTCTCATCTTTGGCCAAAAGAAATGTGTAGCAAGTATATCCTCCGTCTTCTTGACGCCAAAGTGTCCCATTAATCCTCCTCCATGCGCCTCCTGCAACAACAAAAGACGAACGGAGCTAGCTGGAATGCATAGCTTGTTAGCACGAAACACAAATCCATCGTTAAGAACGAACTTGTTCCAAGTTCTCCCTTCCTTACAATTCTGCAATACATCTTTAAATTCAGCATCATGAACATATTGATCTTTGATGGTCTCCAAACCAAATATTTTAAAGTCAAGTTGTGAAAGCATAGTATAACGACGAGACAAGGCATCAGCAATAACATTTTCTTTACCCTTCTTGTGTTTAATGACATAAGGGAAAGTCTCAATGAATTCAACCCATTTAGCATGTCTACGGTTCAGTTTTGCTTGACTTTTAATGTGTTTCAAAGATTCATGATCAGAATGTATAACAAATTCCTTGGGCCATAAATAATGTTGCCATGTTTCTAAGGTCCGAACAAGAGCATATAATTCTTTATCATAAGTAGAATAGTTCAGACTAGGCCCACTCAATTTTTCAGAAAAGTATGCAACAGGTTTTCCATCTTGTAATAACACACCTCCTAATCCAATTCCACTAGCATCACATTCAAGCTCAAAAGTCTTATTGAAATTAGGAAGTTGGAGTAAAGGAGCATGTGTCAACTTATCTTTCAATACCGTGAAGGCTTCTTCCTGTGCGATACCCCAAACAAAAGGCACATCCTTCTTTGTAAGCTCGTTGAGAGGTGCAGCAATGGTGCTGAAATCTCTCACAAAACGCCTATAGAAACCAGCGAGGCCAAGGAAACTCCTCACTTGTGTGACCGTTTTGGGCTGCGGCCAACTCTCAATAGCTTCAATCTTGGCTTTATCAACTTCAATTCCCTGTGGAGTAACAACATAGCCAAGAAAAGATACTCGGTCGGTGCAAAAGGTGCACTTTCCAAGGTTTCCAAACAAACGTGCATCACGTAGAGCAATAAAAACAGCACGTAAATGTTCCAAATGTTCCTCCAAAGATTTGCTATAAATCAATATGTCATCAAAGTAAACTACCACAAATCGTCCAATGAAAGCACGTAAAACTTCGTTCATTAACCTCATGAAAGTACTAGGTGCATTAGTTAACCCAAAAGGCATGACTAACCACTCATATAATCCAAACTTAGTTTTAAATGCTGTTTTCCATTCATCTCCCAATTTCATACGAATTTGATGGTATCCACTACGCAAATCAACTTTGGAGAATATTGTAGAGCCACTCAATTCATCAAGCATATCATCTAGCCTAGGAATAGGATGACGATAACGAATAGTAATATTATTTATGCCTCTACAATCAACGCACATACGCGACGTACCATCCTTTTTCGGCACTAAAATGATAGGAACAGCACAAGGACTAAGGGATTCGCGTATATAACCTTTGTCGAGCAGTTCTTGTACTTGACGCATAATCTCCTTCGTCTCCTCTGGATTGGTACGGTATGGTGCACGGTTGGGTAGCGAAGCACCGGGAATTAAGTCAATTTGATGCTCAATCCCTCGAATAGGTGGTAATCCCGGTGGCACGTCTTGTGGAAAGACGTCAGCGAACTCCTGCAAAATGTTAGTGACAGCAGGGGGCAAAGAGGAAGGCACGTCCTCGAATGAAAATAATGCCTCTTTGCACACAAAAGCATAGCAAACAGATTTGCTGAAATCTAGCTCATCAATATCAGATTTGGTGGCAAGTAAACATGCACTTTTCAATTTAATTTCAGAAACAACAGTAGATGGTTTATTATTAGGCTTCATTTGGTGCTCAAATTCTTTTGCCACAATCTGATTTTCACTCTTATTTGTCTCCTGTTTTGCTTTATTAGCTCTATTAATATCATCTTTCAAAATGGAATCAGGAGTCATAGGAAGCAAAGTAATATTTTTATCGTTATGAACAAGAGTATACTGATTGTTTCTACCATGGTGTACAGAATTTTTATCAAATTGCCATGGTCTACCAAGTAATAAGGAACATGCTTGCATAGGTACCACATCACAATCAACATAATCAGCATATGTAGAGATACTAAAATGCACACGAACAGTACGTGTTACCTTAACCTTGCCGCTGTTGTTGAACCATTGGATGTAGTAAGGATGTGGATGTGGTCTTGTGGTGAGAGATAGCTTCTCCACCATCTCCATGCTAGCCAAGTTATTGCAGCTCCCTCCATCTATGATCACGCGAACAGAACGTTCCTTCACAACTCCCTTTGTATGGAACAAATTATGCCTCTGATTTTGCTCAGCTTGTGTAACCTGCACACTCAAAACACGTTGAGCAACTAAACATTCATACCTGTCAGCATCTTCAGGAGCCATGTATTGCGTCTCATGATCAGAATCGTCTCCACCGTGTTCGTCACGTGTAATAAGAGCCAAAGTCTCCTCATCATAGTCACTAGCGGACTCATACCCACCATCCTCAGTAACAATCATCACACGCTTAGATGGGCATTCTCTCGCATAATGACCTCCACCCTTGCAACGTCGACAAATAATATCATGTGTTTGCCCTGTTGATGCCATGGATGAAGAAGAGCTCTTTGCAGGCCCAGAAGGTGTGCTCTTGGCAGATAGTGGTGATTGTGCCTGCTTTATTGTATCACGGTTGGAGGTGGCAGCCGACGGAGGCGCCGGTGTAGCAGAACGTGTGGAAGTAGATGATGCACGTGGTGTCCATGATGAAGGTCGACCTGCAGAAAAGTTAGTCCGCGCCAATGCCTGTCGATCCTGCACTTCACGTTCAGCTTTACAAGCAAGATGGAATAAACGAGTGATATTAGTATACTCCTTATACTCTAGAATCGTCTGAATCTCTCTATTTAATCCACCCATAAAACGTGCAAGCATAGCTTCATTCTCCTCAACAATACCACATCTAATCATGCCAGTTTGTAATTCCTGATAATATTCTTCTACAGAATTTTTTCCCTGTCTTAAGCGCTGCAATTTTTGAAGTAATTCACGTTGATAATATGGTGGAACCCAACGAGTACGCATAGCAGTTTTCAAAGCAGCCCAAGTAGCCGGAATAGGATATAATCTACAATGCTCAGACCACCAAACACATGCAAAACTAGTGAATGCACAAACAGCAGCAGGAACACGTCTCTCCTCGGGATATTGTAAACATGTAAATCATTGTTCAGTTTCTAACTCCCAAGTAAGATATATATCAGGAACATATCTACCCTCAAATGGTGGAATATTCAATTTTAGTTTAGGGAGATGGTCATGATCTCGTACCTGAGGGTGAGCCCTACCATTGCCATTATTTTCATGTGGACGACCTGGTGGTTGCTGTGCTGGTGGTGGCACGTAGTTCTGATTTTGATCAACCTCATCCTCATAATCTCCCACATAATCATCCTCCTCCACATCAGCAGTAGGAGCCACAGAAGTATCAACAGCAGCACTAGCAGTTTGGCCCGACTGAAGAGGGACACGGCTCGCTCGGCGGAGGGTTGTTTCCCGACGTGGAGGTAGTCGGTGTTGTTGCTGTTGTTGCAGAGGTGCGGGAGGAGGAGCCGGTGGTGGTGGTGGAAAACGCAAAAGCAATTCAGCAAACTTGTTATCGAGCTTTGTTTCAAACGTCTTCTCCATGCCATCTATCTTCTCCATGGCCTCTTCAAATCTGTTTATCACATCTTGCACCTGTACACTCATCATTTGCTGAAACGTATCATGAAGCTCCTTGTTCGTCAAGTTCTCCCAGTCAGTCTCATCGGATTGTGATCCTGGCATGGTTAGCAGCAATAGAAACACACAAGAATATGATCCTACAGACTACTAACAAGTGGTGGTGGTGGCGGGTGTCACAAATCCGTCAAGCAAATCTCAAATTCTTACCAGTTCTTACCCAGCAGCAGGCGGTGATCGGCAACCGTTATAGTCAAAACTCTCAAAAGCTTGGATAGAGCGATTGCCAGGGAGAGGCAAACGCACGACGTAGATGTATGTGGAGCTGGGAAGGCTTATAGTATGGTAGCAAAAAGGGTCAGCAATAATCAATTCAGAGATGCAAAGTTGAATAAACGCTCAACGACGGTACTGTGCTGATCCTAGGCTAGACCGTGCTAGAGACGCGAGCCTAGAACACTAACAAAATCACGGCGCTGCACGTAAATAAGGGAAAAGCACACTCTGGAACTCTTTTTTTCGCTCTTTTTTTTGCGCTCCTTTTTTTTGCGCTCCTCTTTTTTTTTGCGAAAAATCACTATAATGGCGAGTGTCTCAAAACTCTTCCCTCGTCAAACTGATAGGATGGGCACGAATTTTTTTTTTCACTTTTTTCGGAAATCGGGGCAGCGACGATGAAAAAGTGCGACAAAAAATCACTATGATGGCACGTGGCTCAAAAGACTCAGAAAAGCCTAAAAATAGGATAGGGGAAAAAATTGCCCGTGAAAATTTTGGCCTAAAAACTGCCCGGGGGTCTCCAGACTCTTTTTTTTCCGAGACCTACGCAGGCAAGGAAACACAAATCGGAATTTAGATTGATCTCAAGAACAAACCTAATATGAGAAGAACTCGGATTGGTGGTGGATATATGGTTGTGGTATATGGCAGCGGTGGTGGTATATGGTAGCGGTGGTGGTATATGGATACAGATTGGTGGTGGTATATGGATACGGATTGGTGGTGGTATATGGATATGGATTCAGAGCGGTGGCGGATAAGCAAAAGTGGTAGATGGGCGATGATGATGGTGCGGCGGCGGCGTGACAACTTATGACCAGAACTCGAAACTCTAAAAGACTAGACTCTAAGACCAGCAAATTGACACGACGATGTAACCGCAAATTCAACAAAGCAAAAACCCTAAAAAGATTATGCAAAGGCTCAGATTGGTTCGGATATGATGAACTAACCCTAAATTTTTTTTGTGGCTTTTTCGTGGACTGTAGGTATGAAGAACAGACTCGATCTAATCTACGAAAAACTGTAAAATCTCACCGAGCAACCTGGAAATCTGATACCACTTGATAGAGGCTAAGGTGTCCCGATGTTTCGATGAGATGGTGGCTATCGTTTTCTGTGGGAGTCGACCTTGATAATCCGACTACGAACACGCGAGACGTCGTGCCTTAGCAATCGCTAAACCAACTTCCGAGGGTTATTGACCACGCCGGAGCACGATCAACCTGACCACGAGGGTCTGTTTCCTGCGAGCAAACGAAGAACAAGCAAGAAACTGAGATTGCAATCTGGATATTGCGAATATAAGATGAAAGCTTTATTGATCAAGGTGGGGTTCTGTGACGTCTTGGTCTGGTCGTTGGACACAAATGAAGTACGCGAAATTGCAGCTATGGCGAACTTTTAATCTAAACAAAACCCAAAGTCTAAACGACGCCCTAAGGGCTGTATATATGGAGGAAGAGGGGGGAATTTCGTGGCCCTTGAGGGTGGGGTCCGAAACCAACCCTAACTCTTGTTTCCCCACACATACGGACTCTAAAAATAGCCTATACTTAAGTATTTCGAAATTACATGGGCCTGGCCCATTAATAAGGTGACGCAGCACCTAGAATAGCCTATGGACGAATATTATGAAGTGGCATCTTGTATATTTCGTCCAAGGCTTCATGCACTCCTTATGGCAGCTTTAAAGTCCTGAAATCATCAAACTCCATTCTTGATCCCCTTGCGCATGCCATCAACTCCATGTGTGTTCTTGCTCCAATGTTCATCCTTCTCCAAGCTAGGACCTTCATTTGTAAGCAAAACAAATGTATCTAATTTAGGCAGCATCATAATCTCATGAACATTAGAATCATTACCAAGAAACGAAAGTACCTGGTAATTTAATTGGCGTGCACGAGCTCTAGTAATTGGTCCAGTATATCTAACAGTAGGGGCTGTGGGTGTAACAATGGTATTGATGTCCTCATCAGGCTTTCAGATTCACATATATTGGGCTCCCCATGAGCACTGCTAAACCCAAGCTGGAAGACTTCAATCCTGTCATGCAAAGAATTGAAAAGAGGCTATCTGGCTGCTCCACAATGATGTCTTATGATGGAAGCATGCTGTCAATCAAATCTACCTTTGCTTCTTTACATGTGTTCTTCATGTGCACTTTGGCCCTCCCACATGGAGTAATTGCTCAGATCAATAAGTATTTAAGAAACTTTCCTTGGAGAAAGTATGGCATGGAAGATAAAATGATCTGCTCTCATAGCCTGGCATAAAGTGTGCAAGCCCAAACACCATGGAAGATTGGGTATTTTGGATATCTCAGTCCACAATAAAGCTCTATTGGTGAAAAATCTCTTCAAATTCTTAAACAGAGAAGATATCCCTTGGGTCAAGCTGATTTGGGAGAAATATTATTCTAACAGCACACCTAATGACAAGTTAGAGGGGTCCTTTTGGTGGAAGGTCCATTTGGCATTGATCCCTGATTTCAAGGAGGGCAGTACTTTCAAGGTTGGCTCTGGAAACATTATTCTTTTCTGGAAGGACCTGGGGTGGTGATTCAATGCAACATAGGTTCCCTGAGTTGCATTCTTTTTCAAAGGACACCACTCTTACCCTAAGAAATTTTAGCTCCTCTAATGATAAGTTTGATCACTTCCATACAAGCATATGAACAACTTGGTCAACTGGAAGAAATATTGCCAGAACTAGAGGAGGAATGAAAAGATAGGTGGATCTGCAATGGTCAGATAGTCAAATACTCTTCAATGAAGACGTATAAGCATCTGGTATGGGAAGATGGACACCCAATCTTCATGCTCATCTGGAGTAGTTCTAGCAGGTTGAAGCATAAAATTTTCTATTGGCTAATTGCACACAACAAAGCTAATACTAGGGCCCTTCGAAAAAGGAAAGGTATACAATTGGATAATCCTTTCTGCCCTAACTACAACCTAGATGCTACAGAAATCCCCTTGCATCTGCTTTGTGTCTATGACTTTACCCAACAATGTACCTTGGTTCCTGGAAAAACAGAGGTACTTCAGTTTTCAAGGAAACCATATTAACATCAGCTCTCCTTCCAAAAAATTTAGTACAAAAATTATAATCCATGGCTGCTGGAATATATGGATTCAAAGAAATGGCAAAGTTTTCAGAGGTCTACAGCCCACCACTCAAGATTGGAAATATTTTCTAAAGCGGGATGTGAAATAGCTCCAATTTAAGATAAAAGAGAAGTTAGTGGGTGCCTTCAGTCTTTGGATAGCAAGTAACTTCTAGTTTTTTCATGTGTACTATACCTAGAACTGGTATTGGATGATGGCCTCTTAGATTCCTTCTTAGTCTTTTTTTCATCCTTTTCGTCTCCCTCCTTGTACCATACATTTTCTTTACATAAAGAAAATATACTGTAGAAGAATTGTCTATGGTTTGCTGGTCAAAAAAGTATTATTCTAAGCGCCATTCCACATTGAAGTAACAAAAACATGTAGTAAAGTAAATAACAACCAAAGTATTTCGGAAACTAGAAAATTTCAAAAACCTTTTCACCTTGTAATGGTTGTTTGGAACATGCGCCAAATGGTAACTTGGAGAAAATACCATTATGATTTTAACTATATTTTATGTTTACAAAAACTAGAATATCTAAGAGATGTTTAGATTCTTAAAAGCAAACCATAACTAGTGAAAATAGCTACCTTCAACACCGAGAAAGGAAAATTGATTTTGCACATGCGTGTTTTAAAGAGCAAAAATCGTGTCTGGAATTGCTAGTTTCTCCATTGGACAAAAACCATTTTCTCTCGTACCTCAAAACTACAAACGATAATAATTTAATGAAAAACTTATGATACACACCTTACGCATCAGCGTCGTAAAAGGAAGTCCAAAATCATCAAAATGGAATCACTATCAAAAAGTAACAAAAGGCATTTTTAGCGGTTCAAACACTTCCTTCCAGAATAAAGGGTAATTAGTGAAAATAACCACCTTTCAAAAAAGGATAATTGATTTTTGTGTATGCTTATACTTCTTACATAACTCAAATATGTTTATCACATTGCCAATTTCTATTAAATGATGCCTGCTTTTTCTGCATACTCCAAACTTGTTACAAGATCAATGTTAGCCAACATAGCATACACTTGTCACACATCATAACTGCAAAAGAAAAAAGAATTACCCCTGCCCCCCCCCCCCCCCCAAATGTTTTTTGAAATCAATAGAATAACAAAAGAATTGTAAGAAAAATGGGCAAAAGGGGCTGCCACTAAGCTATTCGAACTTTGAACTTGGATTTCAAACTTTCCGTCATGGGTTGTGAAAAGATTAATGATAAATAAATTCTAACAATATGTTTTGAGAAAACAAATTTTGAAACAACGATCCTGACAAGAAACATGAAGTTAAATAAATGTAACACAAAAGCCAAAAAATGTGAGTTACCTCTCCTAACGGTCACCGTACCAAGATCGTGTGCACATGCGTAGATTGTTTGGAGTACGTCAACTGACTCTGGGTCGCTGACGTGTGTCACCATGCAAGATCACGTGCACAGACGTAGATTGTCTGGCCTACGTCAGCTGACTTTGGGTCGCTCACGTGTGGGCTAGCGCGTAAGTTGACGTATGTTAGTGAATCCACAACCCATTTGCGGACCTGCAAGAAAACAAGACATGTAACCATTTATTCGGTAAGATTCAGATGATGTTCTCCAATTTTATACATGCATACTTTTCTGTTGTAACATTTTCATGGGTGAAAAGTACCTTGTTTTTACACCGACATAGATCATTATGTGTCTGTAAAGGTCTTCTATGTATTACAAACAATGATACATATTACTCGTACAATAATCTATCCATAAATAGCCTACTTTTAACTAAAACGGACTGTGAATATAGTTTAAAGATTGTATGCATAAACAATAAAATCACTATGTATAAGCTATCTGTTAAAATCCTACAGACTCTCAGTAAATTTACAGAAAAATGTAATATTTCTCTATTCATTTCTCTTTCCTCGACATCACTAAAATCTCTATATGGCAACCCTCACTTGACGGTTGACTAGACAATGTGCTACATGTCCTTACATATGCATCCTTATTTTGGGCAGAGTCTCAGGGGTGTGAAATCGTTGAAGAAAAAAAATCATGATTGACAAGTTGATTACTTTCACACCAATATGCTTGTTTTAACAAAAAAAAACTTTGCTGTTTATACTATTTTAACAACGAAGTTTTTGTTTTCTTTGGACCTACAATAGGGTTCTTGTGGATGTGGATTCGTTAAGTTTTCAATCAACCAAAACCGTGTTTTCCCATGCGCTTCTAAATTTGGCACAAAATCAGTGATGTCCCTGACAAATCATACTGGACAAAAAAAAGTATTTACACCGTAATAAAAATGTTTCTTCATACGTGCATTTCTTTCTCTAAATTTAGTAGTAGTATCAAGATTGTGAGATTGCCGCGTTTCGCATTAAATTTTCCACGAAGATACAATTATATCGCCAATGAGTACTCCAAAACAAACACCGAGTATTAATTGTATATTAACTGTACAATCGTATCTCTTAGAAACAGGGGGAGCAAAATAAGGACTCTAAGAAAGAAAAGGAGAACAACCCACAGGAAAAAAAAGGAAAGAAATGGGGCGGAAAAATCTCAATCTCCAGTTCCCAACTATAAATGCACACCCGCACGACGCCTCGGAGCCGCCTCCTCCTCCCTCCTTCCCTCCCTCCCCGCTCTCCCGGCCCCCATTCCCGCACTACCCAAGCCCGCGTGCTCGCCCCGCCTCCTCCCATGGCCGACTGCTACGCGCCGGCGGACATGGACGAGCTCCACAGGCGGTGGCTGCCGCGCGAGATTTTCGCCGATATTGGCATCGCCGACGCCGCCCCGCCATCCGCCGCCGCCGTCGAGGACGTCGCGGTGCACCTCACCGGCATCCTCGGCAGCAAGGAGGGACTTCCGCGCCCGCCTCCGCCTCCGCCTTCGCCGGCACCGGCCCCTCACCACCGCCACCACCGCCCGCAGGTTCGTAGGCGCTTTCTCGTCGGACAGCAAACATTCGGGGTTTTGGTTGGTTATATATGCTTGGTTAACTGATCGAGGTGGCGTACGTGCGTGGTTGTTTGCAGGTCTCG
This sequence comes from Triticum aestivum, assembly GCF_018294505.1. Classification (NCBI taxonomy): domain Eukaryota; kingdom Viridiplantae; phylum Streptophyta; class Magnoliopsida; order Poales; family Poaceae; genus Triticum; species Triticum aestivum. The sequence continues at coordinate 276,371,613 of NC_057806.1, forward strand.
GGGCTGGGAGGGACTGCTCCGGTGGTGTACGGCGGCGGGAGTAATGGTGGCGGCGTGCCGGCGCCGTGGCCGTGGCCGGTCTTGCCCTACTCGCCGCCCCAGTGGCAGGTGAGCGGACGCGGCCTCTGTTACTGCTCCTCCTCCCTTCTTTTAATCCCCACCTTTTTTTGTTTATTCGTTTTCCCCTTGTTGGCTTGTGAGTTCGATTTCTGGACCCTTTTTTAACGCTGGCGATGATTGCTTTCCTTCCAGGTCCCGACCAATTTCGCCAACGGCGGCGGCAGCGCCCGTTTCATGGGCCCAAGGCATGCTCCGCCACGGCCCTCCCACGGCCCTCCGCCGGCCAAGCGGCGTCTCGGCGGCACCGGTGGTACTGGCGTGTTCCTGCCGCGCGCCCAGGGGTACCAGTACCAGCACAAGGCTGCGAGCAAACCTCCGGCCAAAGGTAACGCCCGGCGCCTCTTGCTTTCTTGCGCTCCGTTCTGCGTTACTGCTGCTACGGTTTGGGTTTTGCATGGATCTCGTGTTGGGCTTTGGGCCGCTTGGGTGCATGGTTGGGAATACCAAATCTTCGCTGCACTCGTGTGAACCTACTGCGCATGCTTCTTCATCAGTTATTGATTTCCCTAAAAAAAATCAGTTATTGATGTTTTCCTTGGCATGAAGTACTACTTTTCCAGCAGTGCGAGGCTTTAATTGGTCGAATTGAACACGCTGATTACCCCACCCCATGGATATGCTGCAATATTGCCCATGAATGAATGAATGATAAATCGCCCGTTACCACCTGACGATAGATAGAGCCCACACATGCGACTCCACTGTTCCATCGGATGCCATGCCATGCCATGGAAAACAGAAATGGATCTCTGCAATGCAGGAACCCTGCGTTTTGGACAGTGCGCTCTGCCCCGTGCAGGAGTAAATCCGTTGCCATCAAAGTACCCAGCCAGCCCTGGGCTCTGCCGACCCTGACACTTTGCAGCTTTACCTGCTGATTTGCGTTTTTCCCCCACAGCCACAAAAGATTGCTTAATTATGGCCATTCATTTGTTGTTTTGTACTTACGCAGGCAGGAATCCACCAAAGGAGTTGCTCCAGGGGCAGTACCAGCCAGTGCAGCAGCAGCAACGCGCAGACCAAGAGGAGGCAGCGGAGACGACGCAGAAGCAAAAGGCTAGCGCAGCGTTGCTAGCGCTGCCCCAGGAGTGGACTTACTGAGCGGGACGAGATGATGGCGAACAAACCAGTGCAGTAGCTAGCTAGCCGATCATGTTTAGTGTTGTTTTGTCGCGTCATGCAGGCAGCAATAATAATAATGAATAAAATATGACTAATAAGGAGTGTAGTAGGGTGGGTGGGATTACAGTCTTATAATAGTACCATTAGCTGAGAAAACTATGGCGGATCCCTTGGTGTATCATCATCTTGTACTACCACCAGCAGTAATAAAGTGGCGGCTATGATGAATAAAGGTTGTGCCATCTCCAAGAATTGTTATCCTTGTGTCGTGTATGCTGCTGCAATGCAATGCAATGCAGACGTGGTGGTAACTTTCTTTTACTCCGTTGGCTGGCCATATCTTGGTTCGGAGTACAGCATGGGGCGCACGCGACAGAAGGCGATGCCCAAATTGCAGCCCTGGAATGGAAAGTGAGCAGTGGTGCGAGCAGGACACACAGTACACAGAGCAGGCGCAGCGGCACGGTGGCTTTTCTCAGTCTCCCTACACCCTCCTGCCTGCTCACGGACAAGGTGGCCGCTGCTGGCCCAAGAAACCGGTCAAAAGCATCCTAGACCGTGGTATTGTTTAGCTTATTTCTGCGCTGTTTCTCTGAGGCTGGTCATAGTGGGGAGTAACTTAGACTAGTAACATACATATGTTACTAGTTTATGTTACTACCTTCATAGTGGATAGTGTCATAGGTGTGGTAACATAGTTGCCTTCATTTATTACTTTGTAGACTCATTATGCATTGGAAACCGCTATGTGATGGTAACATATTATGTTACTCTATTTGTCTCTCTCCTCATTAACTACTTGCCACATCATCATTTTTGCTTATGTGGCATCTATGTTACTACCTATGTTACTCCCACTATGACCAGCCTGAGACAAGATAGGACAAGCATCAATGGTGGGAGGAGGCACTGATCCAACCGTGGATCCTCCGCGGCACGCCCCGTGTTCCGAGAAATTTTACGACGCGTTTGGTTGGGCGGAAAAGTCGCGGCTTCCCAAACCAACGCTTTCTGAAACGGCATCCAGCGTTTGGTACGCATACTACGTATTAGGTATCCGTGTCTTTCGATACATCGATTCATAAAACCGAAAATGGCCGGAGCGAAGGTGATTCGAAAAACGGGGTCGGATGCTCGAACCAAACTAGACGTGTATTCGGTAGAAAACCATTGGAAACCAGGGCTTCCCGATACCAGAACGAATCCGTTACCTGAGTGCGAACCAAACACGTTGTTAGTGTTTCTTTACCGTGGAAGAAGCATGGGCGCCGGTTCGATGATCTCTGGTTTGGCCTTCACGTCCGTACGACGTTTTGGCATCAATTTGAGGCGGTGAAATCAGCTCTGAGGCCAACTCCACCGCGCGACTTTAAATGGACGTCCGTTTTGTCCGGATTCTGTCCGTTTGGATAGCGATTTGGGGTTGTGTCCGGGCACGTTCTAGAATGCGGTGGCCGTGCGCCCAGCGCGCGGTCACATCCATTTGCCCCATTCTATCCGCGTCTATTTAAAAAACCAATAGCAATGTTTCAAATGCCAAGCCCTAGTTTAGGCCAGCGGCCCCGGTTCATCACGCCGGCAACAGAGCCAGCGGCCTACACGTCCATCACCGGCATCAGCCAGCGGCCGGCAACACAGCCAGCCTCCAAAATGAATAGTTGTCCTCGCCGGCAACACAGCCAGCGGCCGGCAACACAGTCGGCCATCAAAATGAAAGTTTTCTCGCCGGCACACAGCCAGCAGCCCAGCAGGCGGGCGGCACCCATGCCAGCCTCCAAAAAGAACGGTCACGGCCGATCGGACGACCTAGTTCAGGCCTTCGGCTTCGAGCATCCTCTTCTGCTTGGCCTCGAACCAGGTCCTCGTCTTGTCGCTCATCTTCGACAAGTCCACGCTCATGATCGCAAGGGCCACCTCCTTCGCTTTGGGGCGGCGTTCGTGGCCTCGATGTCGAGCTGCCTCTGCCTGGCCTTGACGTTGTCGGCCTCGATGTCGTCCAACAATGCATAAGAGTGAATGGCTTGTCATTGTGCCGGGCCTTGAATGCCTCCAAAGATTGAAATGCCTAAATCACATGATCAACAACAAGTGAACATGCAAACATATACACGGCCGAAGTGTCATGGCCGTAGTAAGGAAAGGGCTAGAAAGAGGAGAGCATACCATGTCCCCAACGCCGAGACCACTCACGGGCCGTGCTTCAACGCTCTCTAATGGGGCGCAATACTTGTTGCACTCTTGTTGGATGAACAATCATCTCTTTTGAATCGAGCCGATGCCACGGTTGCTTGTAAATTGGTAGGGCTCAAACATCTTCCTTTCATGGAATGTTTTGTGGACTCTCGTCCAAAAAACAATGCCCTTTTGTTGCGCGCCGGTCCTCGGATCTTGGCTAATCTCCATCCAAGCTTGGCAAATCAACTTGTCCTCATCTTGTGTGTATGAACCCGTGCAAATGCTCTTCCTCTTCTTTTGTGTTTCCGCTCTTTGGGTGAGCTCGTCGATGAACAATGGCTTGCCACTAATATCAACGTCATTGCCTTCTTCTTCATCACCTTCGACATAGATGTCATCGTCTTCATGCCACGAGTCACCATGGTCGTAGTCAGCACGGTCGCCGGCCTCTTCATCGGGCACGTACTCGGCGCGGCCATCCTGACTTTGGGTCTCCTCGGGGTCGTAGGCACGGCCATGCCCACTCTCGAAGATCACGTCCTCCATGTATTGGCTGTAGAAGGGGTCGTCGACCGTTGGCGTTGGGGTTGGCATTCCGTCAAACAAGACGCGAGGGCCGGCATGGTGCCCGTGAACGGTGCTCGTGCCTACTTTCTTTGCATCTCGACGGACGGACGGCCGCCGCTGCTGGACCCAGGCGTGGCGTTGAGGTTGATGACGATCGCGGGGCGTGGTGTGGACGGCGTGAACAAGCCCACGTCCGGCGACGCCGAGAAACGGGTCTGGCCGTCGTGCCTTGGCGGAGAAAAGCCGGACGACATTGGCGCCGCGCGCAACGTCGGCGACTGGCAGTGCGTAGGCCGGGCGACCGACGAGCCTGTGCTCGCCGGGCCGACGGCCGCTGCAGGGAACACGGACGGACGGCCCATGCCGCCAAGCATGAGGATGGCGTGCGCTTTGTTGACGAGGTCCTCCTTCTCGTCGGTAGCAGTCTTGCGTCGCGCGGCCTCCAGCTCCTCGCGATGGGCGGCGAACTTGGCCGCGGCGGCATTGACCATGACGGCCGCTCTCCGTTCCCTCCTTTTCGCCGATTCCGCGTCCAACTTGGCGAATCTCCTCCGGCGTGCACTCCGACCGCGGCTTCCTTGGCGCCTTCTTCTTCACCTTTGCGGGCGGGTCGACGGCCAGGCCGCCGGAACTCGGCGGGGCGTCGGCCATGGCCGGGGGAGAGAGGGGCGGCGGGAGGGACGTGGAAGGGTTTGGGGGAAATGGCGGCAAATGGGCATGGGGGGGTTTTGGTTTCTCCCACCGACAGGCGGGCCAGGGGAGGACAAGCGCGCGCGTCCCGCCCGTCCGCGCGCTGTCCTTTTCACCCCAAAACCGGCGCAAACTTGGGCCGGGGATGGGTCGAAAGCGAACACAAAGCGGACAAAAGTCCGTTTGCGCCCGCGCGCTGGACCGTCTCGTTTGTCCGTTTTACCCCAAACGAACGGGGGCGGATAGGATAGGGTCGCGCAGTGGAGTTGGCCTGATACCCTGTTAGAAGAGAGAGAGAGAGAGGAGATTGACGGAAAATGGTGGATGTATTATTGAGCCTCGAGGACGAGTATATATTTAGTACAAGATCTGGAGGATAAGAAGCCTCTCCTAAAGATAAGGTAGGAGACGGATTACAAATCCAAAACTACCAAATACATGTAACCCAAATATATCTCTAACATTCACAATGCGCAACCGAGAAAAGCCCTACCATCGATGAGCCAGGGGTACATGGTGTTGGGGAACGTAGTAATTCAAAAAATTTCCTACGCACACGCAAGATCATGGTGATGCATAGCAACGAGAGGGGAGAGTGTGATCTACGTACCCTTGTAGATCAACAACAGAAGCGTTTGGTTGATGTAGTCGTACGTCTCCACGGCCCGACCGATCAAGCACCGAAACTACGGCACCTCCGAGTTCTAGCACACGTTCAGCTCGATGACGATCCCCGGACTCTGATCTAGCAAAGTGTCAGGGAAGAGTTCCGTCAGCACGACGGCATGGTGACGATCTTGATGCACTACCGTCGCAGGGCTTCGCCTAAGCACCGCTACAATATTATCGATGACTATGGTGGAGGGGGGCACCGCACACGGCTAAGAATATGATCACACGGATCAACTTGTGTGTCTAGGGGTGCCCCCTGCCCCCGTATATAAAGGAGCAAGGGGAGGAGGCCGGCCGGCCCCTATAGGCGCGCCAGGAGGAGTCCTCCTCCTAGTAGGAGTAGGACTCCTACTAGGAGGGGGAAAGAAGTGGGGAGGGAGAGGGAAAGGGGGGCGCCGCCCCCCTCTCCTAGTCCAATTCGGACCAGGGGGGAGGAGGCGCGCAGCCCACCTCTGGCTGCCCCTCTCTCTCTCCACTAAGGCCCATATGGCCCATTACTTCTCCCGGGGGGGGGTTCCGGTAACCCTCCGGCTCTCCGGTTTTCTCCGAAATCACCCGGAACACTTCCGGTGTCCGAATATAGCCGTCCAATATATCAATCTTTATGTCTCGACCATTTCGAGACTCCTCGTCATGTCCGTGATCACATCCGGGACTCCGAACTAACTTCGGTACATCAAAACTCATAAACTCATAATATAACTGTCATCGAAACCTTAAGCGTGCGGACCCTACGGGTTCGAGAACAATGTAGACATGACCGAGACACGTCTCCGGTCAATAACCAATAGCGGAACCTGGATGCTCATATTGGCTCCTACATATTCTACGAAGATCTTTATCGGTCAGACCGCATAACAACATACGTTGTTCCCTTTGTCATCGGTATGTTACTTGCCCGAGATTCGATCGTCGGTATCTCAATACCTAGTTCAATCTCGTTACCGGCAAGTCTCTTTACTCGTTCCGTAATACATCATCTCGCAACTAACTCATTAGTTGCAATGCTTGCAAGGCTTATGTGATGTGTATTACCGAGAGGGCCCAGAGATACCTCTCCGACAATCGGAGTGACAAATCCTAATCTCGAAATACGCCAACCCAACATGTACCTTTGGAGACACCTGTAGAGCACCTTTATAATCACCCATTTACGTTGTGACGTTTGGTAGCACACAAAGTGTTCCTCCGGCAAACGGGAGTTGCATAATCTCATAGTCATAGGAACATGTATAAGTCATGAAGAAAGCAATAGCAACATACTAAACGATCGGGTGCTAAGCTAATGGAATGGGTCATGTCAATCAGATCATTCACCTAATGATGTGATCCCGTTAATCAAATAACAACTCTTTGTTCATGGTTAGGAAACATAACCATCTTTGATTAACGAGCTAGTCAAGTAGAGGCATACTAGTGACACTCTGTTTGTCTATGTATTCACACATGTATTATGTTTCCGGTTAATACAATTCTAGCATGAATAATAAACATTTATCATGATATAAGGAAATAAATAATAACTTTATTATTGCCTCTAGGGCATATTTCCTTCAGTCTCCCACTTGCACTAGAGTCAATAATCTAGATTACACAGTAATGATTCTAACACCCATGGAGCCTTGGTGCTGATCATGTTTTGCTCGTGGAAGAGGCTTAGTCAACGGGTCTGCAACATTCAGATCCGTATGTATCTTGCAAATCTCTATGTCTCCCACCTGGACTAGATCCCGGATGGAATTGAAGCGTCTCTTGATGTGCTTGGTTCTCTTGTGAAATCTGGATTCCTTTGCCAAGGCAATTGCACCAGTATTGTCACAAAAGATTTTCATTGGACCCGATGCACTAGGTATGACACCTAGATCGGATATGAACTCCTTCATCCAGACTCCTTCATTTGCTGCTTCCGAAGCAGCTATGTACTCCGCTTCACATGTAGATCCCGCTACAACGCTTTGTTTAGAACTGCACCAACTTACAGCTCCACCGTTTAATGTAAACACGTATCCGGTTTGCGATTTAGAATCGTCCGGATCAGTGTCAAAGCTTGCATCAACGTAACCTTTTACGATGAGCTCTTTGTCACCTCCATATATGAGAAACATATCCTTAGTCCTTTTCAGGTATTTCAGGATGTTCTTGACCGCTGTCCAGTGATCCACTCCTGGATTACTTTGGTACCTCCCTGCTAGACTTATAGCAAGGCACACATCAGGTCTGGTACACAGCATTGCATACATGATAGAGCCTATGGCTGAAGCATAGGGAACATCTTTCATATTCTCTCTATCTTCTGCAGTGGTCGGGCATTGAGTCTTACTCAACTTCACACCTTGTAACACAGGCAAGAACCCTTTCTTTGCTTGATCCATTTTGAACTTCTTCAAAACTTTGTCAAGGTATGTGGTTTGTGAAAGTCCAATTAAGCGTCTTGATCTATCTCTATAGATCTTAATGCCTAATATGTAAGCAGCTTCACCGAGGTCTTTCATTGAAAAACTCTTATTCAAGTATCCCTTTATGCTATCCAGAAATTCTATATCATTTCCAATTAGTAATATGTCATCCACATATAATATCAGAAATGCTACAGAGCTCCCACTCACTTTCTTGTAAATACAGGCTTCTCCAAAAGTCTGTATAAAACCAAATGCTTTGATCACACTATCAAAGCGTTTATTCCAACTCCGAGAGGCTTGCACCAGTCCATAAATGGATCGCTGGAGCTTGCACACTTTGTTAGCTCCCTTTGGATCGACAAAACCTTCTGGTTGCATCATATACAACTCTTCTTCCAGAAATCCATTCAGGAATGCAGTTTTGACATCCATCTGCCAAATTTCATAATCATAAAATGCGGCAATTGCTAACATGATTCGGACAGACTTAAGCATCGCTACGGGTGAGAAGGTCTCATCGTAGTCAATCCCTTGAACTTGCCGAAAACCTTTTGCGACAAGTCGAGCTTTGTAGACAGTAATATTACCGTCAGCGTCAGTCTTCTTCTTGAAGATCCATTTATTCTCAATTGCTTGCCGATCATCGGGCAAGTCAACCAAAGTCCATACTTTGTTCTCATACATGGATCCCATCTCAGATTTCATGGCTTCAAGCCATTTTGCGGAATCTGGGCTCACCATCGCTTCTTCATAGTTCGTAGGTTCATCATGATCTAGTAGCATGACTTCCAGAACAGGATTACCGTACCACTCTGGCGCGGATCTCACTCTGGTTGATCTACGAGGTTCAGTAGTATCTTGTTCTGAAGTTTCATGATCATCATCATTAGCTTCCTCACTAACTGGTGTAGGTGTCACTGAAACAGTTTTCTGTGATGCACTACTTTCCAATAAGGGAGCAGGTACAGTTACCTCGTCAAGTTCTACTTTCCTCCCACTCACTTCTTTCGAGAGAAACTCCTTCTCCAGAAAGTTTCCGAACTTAGCAACAAAAGTCTTGCCTTCGGATCTGTGATAGAAGGTGTATCCAATAGTCTCCTTTGGATATCCTATGAAGACACATTTCTCCGATTTGGGTTCGAGCTTATCAGGTTGAAGCTTTTTCACATAAGCATCGCAGCCCCAAACTTTCAGAAACGACAACTTTGGTTTCTTGCCAAACCACAGTTCATAAGGCGTCGTCTCAACGGATTTTGATGGTGCCCTATTTAACGTGAATGCGGCTGTCTCTAGAGCGTATCCCCAAAACGATAGCGGTAAATCAGTAAGAGACATCATAGATCGCACCATATCTAGTAAAGTACGATTACGACGTTCGGACACACCATTGCGCTGTGGTGTTCCGGGTGGCGTGAGTTGCGAAACTATTCCGCATTGTTTCAAATGTACACCAAACTCGTAACTCAAATATTCTCCTCCACGATCAGATCGTAGAAACTTTATTTTCTTGTTACGATGATTTTCAACTTCACTCTGAAATTCTTTGAACTTTTCAAATGTTTCGGACTTATGTTTCATTAAGTAGATATACCCATATCTGCTTAAGTCATCTGTGAAGGTGAGAAAATAACGATATCCGCCACGAGCCTCAATATTCATCGGGCCACATACATCTGTATGTATGATTTCCAACAAATCTGTTGCTCTCTCCATAGTACCGGAGAACGGTGTTTTAGTCATCTTGCCCATGAGGCACGGTTCGCAAGTACCAAGTGATTCATAATCAAGTGGTTCCAAAAGTCCATCAGTATGGAGTTTCTTCATGCGCTTTACACCGATATGACCTAAACGGCAGTGCCACAAATAAGTTGCACTATCATTATCAACTCTGCATCTTTTGGCTTCAACACTATGAATATGTGTGTCACTACTATCGAGATTCAATAAAAATAGACCACTCTTTAAGGGTGCATGACCATAAAAGATATTACTCATATAAATAGAACAACCATTATTCTCAGATTTAAATGAATAACCGTCTCGCATCAAACAAGATCCAGATATAATGTTCATGCTTAACGCTGGCACCAAATAACAATTATTTAGGTCTAATATTAATCCCGAAGGTAGATGTAGAGGTAGCGTGCCGACTGCGATCACATCGACTTTGGAACCGTTTCCCACGCGCATCGTCACCTCGTCCTTAGCCAATCTTCGCTTAATCCGTAGTCCCTGTTTCGAGTTGCAAATATTAGCAACAGAACCAGTATCAAATACCCAGGTGCTACTGCGAGCATTAGTAAGGTACACATCAATAACATGTATATCACATATACCTTTGTTCACCTTGCCATCCTTCTTATCCGCCAAATACTTGGGGCAGTTCCGCTTCCAGTGACCAGTCTGCTTGCAGTAGAAGCACTCAGTTTCAGGCTTAGGTCCAGGTTTGGGTTTCTTCTCTTGAGTAGCAACTTGCTTGCTGTTCTTTTTGAAGTTCCCCTTCTTCTTCCCTTTGCCCTTTTTCTTGAAACTAGTGGTCTTGTTGACCATCAACACTTGATGCTCCTTCTTGATTTCTACCTCCGCAGCTTTCAGCATTGCGAAGAGCTCGGGAATAGTCTTATTCATCCCTTGCATATTATAGTTCATCACGAAGCTCTTGTAGCTTGGTGGCAGTGATTGGAGAATTCTGTCAATGACGCAATCATCTGGAAGATTAACTCCCAATTGAATCAAGTGATTATTATACCCAGACATTTTGAGTATATGCTCACTGACAGAACTGTTCTCCTCCATCTTGCAGCTATAGAACTTATTGGAGACTTCATATCTCTCAATCCGGGCATTTGCTTGAAATATTAACTTCAACTCCTGGAACATCTCATATGCTCCATGACGTTCAAAACGTCGTTGAAGTCCCGATTCTAAGCCGTAAAGCATGGCACACTGAACTATCGAGTAGTCATCAGCTTTGCTCTGCCAGACGTTCATAACATCTGGTGTTGCTCCAGCAGCAGGCCTGGCACCCAGCGGTGCTTCCAGGACGTAATTCTTCTGTGCAGCAATGAGGATAATCCTCAAGTTACGGACCCAGTCCGTGTAATTGCTACCATCATCTTTCAACTTTGCTTTCTCAAGGAACGCATTAAAATTCAACGGAACAACAGCACGAGCCATCTATCTACAATCAAGCATAAACAAGCAAGATACTATCAGGTACTAAGTTTCATGATAAATTTAGGTTCAATTAATTTACTTAAAGAACTCCCACTTAGATAGACATCCCTCTAATCCTCTAAGTGATTACGTGATCCAAATCAACTAAACCATGTCCGATCATCACGTGAGATGGAGTAGTTTCATTGGTGAACATCATTATGTTGATCATATCTACTATATGATTCACGCTCGACCTTTCGGTCTCCGTGTTCCGAGGCCATATCTGTATATGCTTGGCTCGTCAAGTATAACCTGAGTATTCCGCGTGTGCAACTGTTTTGCACCCGTTGTATTTGAACGTAGAGCCTATCACACCCGATCATCACGTGGTGTCTCAGCACGAAGAACTTTCGCAACGGTGCATACTCAGGGAGAACACTTCTTGATAATTAGTGAGAGATCATCTTATAATGCTACCGTCAATCAAAGCAAGATAAGATGCATAAAAGATAAACATCACATGCAATCAATATAAGTGATATGATATGGCCATCATCATCTTGTGCTTGTGATCTCCATCTTCGAAGCACCGTCGTGATCACCATCGTCACCGGCGCGACACCTTGATCTCCATCGTAGCATCGTTGTCGTCTCACCAGTCTTATGCTTCCACGACTATCGCTACCGCTTAGTGATAAAGTAAAGCATTACAGCGCGATTGCATTGCATACAATAAAGCGACAACCATATGGCTCCTGCCAGTTGCCGATAACTCGGTTACAAAACATGATCATCTCATACAATAAAATTCAGCATCATGTCTTGACCATATCACATCACAACATGCCCTGCAAAAACAAGTTAGACGTCCTCTACTTTGTTGTTGCAAGTTTTACGTGGCTGCTACGGGCTTAAGCAAGAACCAATCTTACCTATGCATCAAAACCACAACGATAGTTTGTCAAGTTGGTGCTGTTTTAACCTTCGCAAGGACCGGGCGTAGCCACACTCGGTTCAACTAAAGTTGGAGAAACTGTCACCCGCAAGCCACCTATGTGCAAAGCACGTCGGGAGAACCTGTCTCGCGTAAGCGTACGCGTAATGTTGGTCCGGGCCGCTTCATCCAACAATACCGCCGAACCAAAGTATGACATGCTGGTAAGCAGTATGACTTATATCGCCCACAACTCACTTGTGTTCTACTTGTGCATATAACATCAACATATAAAACCTAGGCTCAGATGCCACTGTTGGGGAACGTAGTAATTCAAAAAAATTCCTACGCACACGCAAGATCATGGTGATGCATAGCAACGAGAGGGGAGAGTGTGATCTACGTACCCTTGTAGATCTACAACGGAAGCGTTTGGTTGATGTAGTCGTACGTCTCCATGGACCGACCGATCAAGCACCGAAACTACGACACCTCCGAGTTCTAGCACACGTTCAGCTCGATGACGATCCCCGGACTCCGATCCAGCAAAGTGTCGGGGAAGAGTTCCGTCAGCACGACGGCGTGGTCGCCTAAGCACCGCTACAATATTATCGAGGACTATGGTGGAGGGGGGCACCGCACACGGCTAAGAATATGATCACACGGATCAACTTGTGTGTCTAGGGGTGCCCCCTGCCCCCATATATAAAGGAGCAAGGGGAGGAGGCCGGCCGGCCCCTATAGGCGCGCCAGGAGGAGTCCTCCTCCTAGTAGGAGTAGGACTCCTACTAGGAGGGGGAAAGAAGTGGGGACGAAGAGGGAAAGGGGGGGGCGCCGCCCCCCTCTCCTTGTACAATTCGGACCAGGGGGGAGGAGGCGCGCAGCCCACCTCTGGCTGCCCCTCTCTCTCTCCACTAAGGCCCATATGGCCCATTACTTCTCCCGGGGGGGTTCCGGTAACCCTCCGGCTCTCCGATTTTCTCCGAAATCACCCGAAACACTTCCGGTGTCCGAATATAGCCGTCCAATATATCAATCTTTATGTCTCGACCATTTCGAGACTCCTCATCATGTCCGTGATCACATCCGGGACTCTGAACTAACTTCGGTACATCAAAACTCATAAACTCATAATATAACTGTCATCGAAACCTTAAGTGTGCGGACCCTACGGGTTCGAGAACAATGTAGACATGACCGAGACACGTCTCCGGTCAATAACCAATAGCGGAACCTGGATGCTCATATTGGCTCCTACATATTCTACGAAGATCTTTATCGGTCAGACCGCATAACAACATACGTTGTTCCCTTTGTCATCGGTATGTTACTTGCCCGAGATTCGATCGTCGGTATCTCAATACCTAGTTCAATCTCGTTACCGGCAAGTCTCTTTACTCGTTCCGTAATACATCATCTCGCAACTAACTCATTAGTTGCAATGCTTGCAAGGCTTATGTGATGTGTATTACCGAGAGGGCCCAGAGATACCTCTCCGACAATCGGAGTGACAAATCCTAATCTCGAAATACGCCAACCCAACATGTACCTTTGGAGACACCTGTAGAGCACCTTTATAATCACCCATTTACGTTGTGACGTTTGGTAGCACACAAAGTGTTCCTCCGGCAAACGGGAGTTGCATAATCTCATAGTCATAGGAACATGTATAAGTCATGAAGAAAGCAATAGCAACATACTAAACGATCGGGTGCTAAGCTAATGGAATGGGTCATGTCAATCAGATCATTCACCTAATGATGTGATCCCGTTAATCAAATAACAACTCTTTGTTCATGGTTAGGAAACATAACCATCTTTGATTAACGAGCTAGTCAAGTAGAGGCATACTAGTGACACTCTGTTTGTCTATGTATTCACACATGTATTATGTTTCCGGTTAATACAATTCTAGCATGAATAATAAACATTTATCATGATATAAGGAAATAAATAATAACTTTATTATTGCCTCTAGGGCATATTTCCTTCACATGGGGTGATTGCTCATGGCAGGAAAATGAAGTCGATAAGGTAGTCATGTTTACTGATGGGCCACGTGGCAACTACGTTTTTAGACAGCCGGCATATGCCTTTATGTTGCAAAGAGTCGGTGTTTTGAGCTTGGCTCACGTGAAAAAGTTCTCAGCTTACACTCAATTGTCGGTATGACCTAAGCCGGCCAACGTAAGTCGGGTGCAACACTACATACTAGTAGCTGAGGTTTAAAGCGTCTTTGTCAAGTATTTATGATAGTAGTATTATTAGTATTTTTTTCTATAATGTACCCGCAAAAAAGTTTTTTTTCTGTAGTGGCCGTTTCTTCTCCTTGTTGGATGAGAATTTTTTTTGAATCAAGAGCTTTATTGATCAGTTAAAGGGATTACATTCCTTCAATACACAGTCCGTAAGTAATGATGGAGTATAGTTTATCCAAGACATCTTCTCCTAGAGGAACTACAATGTTTAGTGCAAAGATGGGCTAGTTCATTTGCTTCTCTAGCCAAAGATGGGAAGAGCTTGCTTTTCTTCACAATGCGCAACCAAGAAAAGCCTTATCATCGGGGGGAAAATCCTATGCGACCTGGATCGCACGAAGCCACCGTGAGACCCTCTCCAGTCGAGGGCACGTGGCAAAATCGAATCTCAAAGCACGTAGACCCTTTTCTTCTTCTGCTTGCTCGTCGTGGCAGCCGACACCGTCCCTGCCGCCTCGGGTGCTCTCCCCGGCGTTCCCCGGCGCTCCGGAAGCTCGCCCTTGAGGCGCTCCTCCGGCTCACTCGCCGCGACCGCCGTCCGTCGTCGCCGCTCCGGCTGCTCTCCTCCGTTGTCTACGACCGCTCTCCTAGCCGCCTCGGCAGCTCGTTCTGCTCGTTGCGTAGCTGCCCACCGTCCAGCCTCTGCTTCGTCCACGGCCACCGTCCAGCTCCTCTGCTCCGTCGACGTCCTAAGGTTGCATCTTTGGCACGGTGATAAACTGACATGAGAGTGGGATGGAAGGAACGGGATTATAGAGAATTAATTGACTTGCCATGCCAAGTGTCCTATTCTGAAGAGGGTCTCGCGGTGGCTGCATGCGACCCAGGTCGCATAGGGTTTTCTTCCTTACCATTGATGAGCTAGGGTATATGGCGGCACGAGATTGCTCCTAGCAGGAAAATGAAGCCGAGAGGGTACTCGGGTTTATAGATGGGCCACGTGGCAACTACCTTTCCAGACAGCTGTCATATGCCTTTATGTTGCAAAGAGTCGGCGTTTTGAGCTCGGCTCACATGAAAAAGTTCTTGGCTAACACTCAATTGTTGGTATGATCTAATCCGACCAACATAAGTTGGGTGCAACACTACATACTAGTAGCCGAGGTTTAAAGCGCCTTTGCCAAGTATTTATGATAGTACTATTATTAGTATTTTTTCTATAGTGTACCTGCAAAAAAGTATTTTTCACGTAGGGCCGTTTCATCTCCTTGTTGGATGGGATTTTTTTAGAATCAAGAGGTTTATTGATTAGTTAACATGATTGTATTCCTTCAATGCACAGTCCATAAGAAATGATGGAATATAGTTTATCCAAAGACATCTTCTCGTAGAGGAACTACAATGTTTGGCGCAAAGATGCGCTAGTTCATTTGCTGCTCTTGGCAAAGATGGGAAGAGCTTGCTTCTCTTCACAATGCGCAACCGAGAAAAGCCCTACCATCGGGAAGAAAATCCTATGTGACCTGGGTTGCACGAAGCCATCATGAGACCCTCTCCAGCCGAGGACACATGACAAAATCGAATCTCAAAGCACGTAGACCCTTTTCTTCTTCTGCTCGCTCGTCGTGGCAGCCGACGCCGTCCCCGCCGCCTCGGCTGCTCTCCCCAGCGTTCCTCGGCGCCCCGGAAGCTCGCCCTTGAGGCACTCCTCCGCCTCGCTCGCTGCGGCCGCCGTCCGTCGTTGCTGCTCCGGCTGTTCTCCTCCGTCGTCTATGACCGCCCTCCTAGCCTCCCTAGCAGCTCGTTCTGCTCATTGCGTAGCTGCCCACCGTCCAGCTCCTCTGCTCCGTCCACGGCCACCGTCCAGCTCCTCTGCTCCATCGACGTCCTAAGGCTGCATCTTTGGCACAGTGATAAACTGACATGAGAGTGGGATGGAAGGAACAGGATTATAGATAATTAATTGGAATTGGAGAATTAATTGACTTGCCATGCCAAGTGTCATATTCTGAAGAGGGTCTCACGGTGGCTGCGTGCGACCCAGGTCACATATGATTTTCTTCCTTACCATCGATGAGCTAGGGTACATGGCGGCACACAATTGCTCCTAGCAGGAAAATGAAGCCGAGAGGGTACTCGGGTTTATAGATGGGCCATGTGGCAACTACGTTTCCAGACAGTCGTCATATACCTTTATGTTGCAAAGATTCGGCGTTTTGAGCTCGGCTCACATGAAAAAGTTCTCGGCTCACACTCAATTGTTGGTATGATCTATTCCGTCCAACATAAGTCGGGTGCAACACTACATACTAGTAGCCGAGGTTTAAAGCACCTTTGCCAAGTATTTATGATAGTAGTATTATTAGTATTTTTTCTGTAGTGTACCTGCAAAAAAAGTATTTTTCCTGTAGTGGCTGTTTCTTCTCCTTGTTGGATGGGATTTTTTTGGAATCAAGAGGTTTATTGATTAGTTAACGTGATTACATTCATTCAGTACAAAGTCCATAAGAAACGATGGAATATAGTTTATGCAAAGACATATTCTCCTAGAGGAACTACAATGTTTAGCACAAAGATGCGCTAGTTCATTTGCTTCTCTTGGCAAAGATGGGAAGAGCTTGCTTCTCTTCACAATGTGCAACCGAGAAAAGCCTTACCATCGGGAAGAAAATCCTATGCGACCTGGGTCGCACGAAGCCATCGTGAGACCCTCTCCAGCCGAGGACACGTGAAAAAAACGATTCTCAAAGCACGTAGACCCTTTTCTTCTTTTGCTCGCTCGTCGTGGCAGTCGGCGCCGTCCCTGCCGCCTCGGCTGCTCTCCCCGGCGTTCGTCGGTGCTCCAGAAGCTCGCCCTTGAGGTGCTCCTCCGCCTCGCTCGCCGCGGCTGCCGTCAGACTTCACCGCTCTGACTACTCTCCTTCGTCGTCTACGATCGCCCTCCTAGCCGCCCCGACAGCTCGTTCTGCTCGTTGCGTAGCTTCCCACCGTCCAGCTCCTCTGCTCCGTCCACAGCCACTGTCCAGCTCCTCTACTCCGTCCACAGCCACCATCCAGCTCCTCTCCGCCATCCACAGCCACCGTCCAGCTCCTCTACTCCTTCGACGTCCTAAGGCTGCATCTTTGGCACGGTGATAAACTTACATGAGAGTGGGACGAAAGGAATGAGATTATAGAGAATTAATTGGAATTGGAGAATTAATTGACTTGCCATGTCAGGTGTCCTATTCTGGAGAGGGTCTCACGTTGGCTGCGTGCGACCCAGGTTGCATAGGATTTTCTTACTTACCATCGATGAGCTAGGGTACATGGCGGCACGCGATTGCTCCTGGTAGGAAAATGAAGCCGAGAGGGTACTCGGGTTTATAGATGGGCCACGTGGCAACTACGTTTCCAGACAACCGCCATATGCCTTTATGTTGCAAAGGGTTGGCGTTTTGAGCTCGGCTCACATGAAAAAGTTCTCGGCTTACACTCAATTGTTGGTATGATCTAAGCCGACCAACGTAAGTTGGGTGCAACACTACATACTTGTAGCCGAGGTTTAAAGCGCCTTTGCCAAGTATTTATGATAGTATTATTTTTAGTATTTTTTTCTGTAGTGTAGCCACAAAAAAAGTATTTTTCCTGTAGTAGCCGTTTCTTCTCCTTGTTGGATGGGATTTTTTTGGAATCAAGAGGTTTATTGATTAGTTAACGTGATTACATTCCTTCAATACACAGCCCATAAGAAATGATGGAATATAGTTTATCCCAAGACATCTTCTCCTAGAGGAACTACAATGTTTAGCGCAAAGATGCGCTATTTCATTTGCTTCTCTTGCCGTAAAGACCAAACGAAGTTCTTCAAAGTTCGTGCAAAGCTCTTGAATCTCGTCGCCAGTGGTAGCTAGATCCGACCGGTCTACACCAGGAGAATCACACTTATTAACAACCTGTTGGGCATCTAATTCAATTATAACCATCTGATACCAAAGCAGAATCTAGTTGTATGCCATCTCTAAAGACCGGCTTCATACCAAATGGCTTATGCTCTAATGAAACTCCTTTTCATGGGTCCGAACACCAAGAGATGTACTCTCTTCATTGGTCCGAACACCAAGACATGTACCCCCTTCATGAGTATCTTCATAAAAGACAGTGTCCACATTAATTTTAATGAAGTTCTCCTCGGGGGGTTTCCACTTTTTTGCTCCTCGATCGGTTTTCGGCTTGCGGGTTTCCTATATCGAGAGATCCATTTCTACATCAACCGCACATTTAATAGACTGTGCTACAGATTGGGTACATTCTCCATCAGTGCGCGCATTTCTTTCCATACATACTTCCCATGAGCCACATAAAAAGATGCATGCCGCTGACTAGCACATCGCCTCCCCTTTGAGTCCATCGCCCAAGTATCCGGATGAAGGATTGGTAACTTAGTCAAGGTAATTTGCTTGATTTCCTGCCAAAAAAGTTTTATGAAGGTGAGGGCGGCGACAAGAGCGAGATGTGTGAAAGAGTTAGAGTGTGGGGTAAGGGAGAGAGAGGGGGCGCGCACGTGCAGATCCTGCTAAATAGTTGTGGCGGGCGCGCCATAAGACCTGCCACTGCTAATTTGGGGTGGCGGGCGGCAGCCCATCAGTTGAATTTAAATCGTCTGCTGCTAACATACTTGTGGCGGGAAGGATATGCTACCCGCCACAACTATCATCTGCATTAAAAAATATGTAACCCGTTGGAGGCTTTTAACTGTGGCTGGGATATTACCTCGCCGCCACTACTACCTGTAACAACAGTGGCAAGTAATCCTAGTCACTCGCCACAAGAAACATTCATAATGTACCCACGCTCAGCAGTGCTTATTTGTGGCGGGTGCAGTGCTTTGCCCACCACTGCTGTGCCTCTTACTCTAGCGGACGTGTTCTATGACCCGCCACTGCTACTTCTCCTAACTACCTATGGCGGGTGTTGGGAATCGTAGCATGGAAAACAAAAAAAATTCGACGCACACGCAATGATCTATCCATGGAGATGCATAGCAGCGAGGGGGAGAGTGTGTCTACCCTCATAGACTATAAGCGGAAGAGTTTCACAATGCGGTTGATATAGTCGAACTTCTTCTCACATCAACCGATCAAGTACCGAACACACGGCACCTCTGTGTTTTGCACATGTTCAGCTCGGTGACGTCCCTCGCCTTCTTGATCCAGCAAGACGTCGAGGTAGTAGATGAGTTCCGTCAGCACGACGGCGTGGTGACAGTGATGGTGAAGTGATCTCCGCAGGGCTTTGCCTAAGCACTACGAAAATATGACCGAGGGTGTAAGCAGTGGAAGGGGCGCCACACACGGCTAACAATTGATCTCGTGTGTGATAGGGCACCCCCAATATATATAGGTGCGAGGGAGAGGGGAGGCTGCCAGGAGGCGCCTCAAGTAGGCCGAATCCTACTTGGGGTCCTCTCCAAGTGGCGCCCCTGCCATATTTAACCGAGGGAGAAGGAAAGAGGGGGGGGGGGAGGGAAGGAAGTGGAATCCTAATCCACACTTTCCTTTCCCGTCCCCCCTTTCCTTTCCCGTCCCCCCTTTCCTTCTCCTCCTAGGCCGACCCATATGGGGGGCGCACCAGCCCCTTGTCGCTAGAGTGTTTCTCCTCTTGGCCCATAAGGCCCATATCTTTTGCCGGGGGTGTCCGGAACCCCTTCAGGTGACCCGATAAATACCCGGTAGCCCCCGAAACACTTGCGGTGTACGAATACCATTGTCCTATATATCAATACTTACCTCTCTACCATTTCAAGACTTCTCGTCATGTTCGTGATCTCATCCGGGACTCTGAACAACATTCGGTCACCAAATCACATAACTCATATAATACTATATCGCCATTGAACGTTAAGCGTGCGGACCCCTACGGGTTCGAGAACTATGTAGACATGACCGAGACACCTCTCTAGTAAAAAACCAACAGCGCAACCTGGATGACCATATTGCCTCCTACATGTTCTACGAAGACCGAGATCTTTATCGGTTAAACCATTATGACAACATACGTAATTCCCTTTGTCCATCGGTATGTTACTTGCCCGAGATTCGATCGTCGATATCTTCATACCCAGTTCAATCTTGTTACCGTCAAGTCTCTTTACTCGTTCCGTAATACATCACCTCGTGACTAACTCCTTAGTCATTTGCTTGCAAGCTTATGATGTGTACTACTGACAGGGTCCAGAGATACCTCTCTGATACTCGGAGTGGCAAATCCTAATCTCGATCTATGCCAACTCAAGAAGCACTTTCAGAGATACCTGTAGAGCATCTTTATGATCACCCAGTTACATTGTGTCGTTTGATAGCACACAAGGTATTCCTCCAGTATCTGGGAGTTGCATAATCTCTTAGTCGAAGGAATTCGTATTTGACATGAAGAAAGCAATAGCAATAAAACTAAACGATCATTATGCTAAGCTAACGGATGGGTCTTGTCCATCACATCATTCTGCTAATGATGTGATCCCATTATCAAATGACAACTCATGTCATTGGTTAGGAAACCTTAACCATCTTTGATCAACGAGCTAGTCTAGTAGAGGCTCACTAGGGACATGGTGTTTGTTTATGTATTCACACATGTATTAAGGTTTCCGATCAATACAATTCTACCCTGACTAATAAACCTTTATCATGAATAAGGAAATATAAAATAACAACTTTATTATTGCCTCTATGGCATATTTCCTTCAGTATCCCACTTACACTAGAGTCAATAATCTAGATTACATTGTAATGAATGTAACACCCATGGAGTCTTGGTACTGATCATGTTTTGCTCGCGGAAGAGGCTTAGTAAACGGGTCTGCCACATTCAGATCTGTATGTATCTTGCAAATTTCTATGTCTCCATCCTTGACTTGTTCAGGAATGGAGTTGAAGCGTCTCTTGATGTGTTGGTTCTCTTGTGAAACCTAGATTCCTTCGAAGGCAATTGCTCCAGCGTTGTCACAAAATATTTTCATTGGATCCGATGCACTAGGTATTACACCCATATCGGATATGAACTCCTTCATTTGCTGCTTCCGAAGCAGCTATGAACTCCTCTTCGCACGTAGATCCCGCCATGACGCTCTGCTTAGAACTGCACCAACTGACAGCTCCACCATTCAATATAAATACGTATCCAGTTTGGGACTTAGAGTCATCCGGATCAGTGTCAAAGCTAGCATCGACGTAACCATTTACGACAAGCTCTTTGTCACCTCCATAAATGAGAAACGTATCCTTGGTCCTTTTCAGGTACTTTAGGATGTTCTTGACCGTTGTCCATTGATCCACTCATGGATTACTTCGGTACCTCCCTACTAGACAAGGCACACATCAGGTCTGGTACACAACATAGCGTACATGATAGAACCTATGGTTGAGGTATAGGGAATGGCTTTCATTTTCTCTCTATCTTCTGCAGTGGCCGGGCTTTGAGTCTGACTCAACTTCACACCTTATAACACAGGCAAGAACCCTTTCTTTGACTGATCCATTTTGAACTTCTTCAAAACTTTGTCAAGGTATGTGCTTTGCGAAAGTCCTATTAAGCGTCTTGATCTATCTCTATAGATCTTGATGCCCAATATATATAAGCAGCTTCACCGAGGTCTTTCATTGAAAAACTCTTATTCAAGTATCCTTTTATGCTATCCAGAAATTCTATATCATTTCCAATCAACAATATGTCATCTACATATAATATCAGAAATGCTACAGAGCTCCCACTCACTTTCTTGTAAATACAGGCTTCACCGAAAGTCTGTATAAAACCATATGCTTTGATCACCTCATCAAAGCGTATATTCCAACTCCGAGATGCTTGCACCAGTCCATAGATGGATCGATGGAGCTTGCACACTTTGTTAGCACCTTTAGGATCGACAAAACCTTCTGGTTGCATCATATACAACTCTTCTTTAAGAAATCCATTAAGGAATGCAGTTTTGACATCCATTTGCGAAATTTCATAATCATAAAATGCGGCAATTGCTAACATTATTCGGACTGACTTAAGCATCGCTACGGATAAGAAGGTCTCATTGTAGTCAACCCCTTGTACTTGTCGAAAACCTTTCACGACAAGTCGAGCTATGTAGACGGTGACCTTACCATCAACGTCAGTCTTCTTCTTGAAGATCCATTTCGTCTCAATGGCTTGCTGATCATCAGGCAAGTCCACCAAAGTCCACACTTTGTTCTCATACATGGATCCTTTCTCAGATTTCATTGCCTCCATCCATTTATCAGAATGTGGGCTCATCATAGCTTCTTCATAGTTCGTAGGTTCATCATGGTCTAGTAACATGACTTCCAGAACAGGATTACCATACCACTCTGGTGTGGAACGTGCTCTGTTCGACCTACAAGGTCCAGTAGTAACTTGATCTAAAGTTTCATGATCATCAACATTAGCTTCCTCTCTAGTTGGTGTAGTCATAACGGGAGCGAATTTCTCTGTTGTGCTACTTTCAAAATTGAGAGAAGGTACAATTACCTCATCAAGTTTACTTTCCTCCCACTCACTTCTTCTGAGAGAAACTCCTTCTCTAGAAATGTTCCATTCTTTGCAACAAAGATCTTGCCTTCGGATCTATGGTAGAAGGTGTGCCCAATTGTTTCTTTAGGGTATCCTATGAAGACGCACTTCTCCGATTTGTGTTCGAGCTTATCAGGCTAAAGCCTTTTGACATAAGCGTCGCAACCCCAAACTTTAAGAAACGACAGCTTAGGTTTCTTGCCAAACCACAGTTCATACGGCGTCGTCTCAACAGATTTAGACGGTGCCCTATTTGTCGTGAATGCAGCTATCTCTAATGCATAACCCCAAAACGATAGTGGTAAATCGGTAAGGGAGATCATAGATCGCACCATATCTAATAAAGTACAGTTGCAATGTTTGGACACACCATTTCGCTGTGGTGTTCCCGGTGGCGTGAGTTGTGAAACTATTCCACATTGTTTTAAATGAAGGTCAAACTCACAACTCAAATATTCGCCTCCGTGATTAGATCATAGAAACTTTATTTTCTTGTTAGGATGATTCTCCACTTCACTCTGAAATTCTTTGAACTTTTCAAATGTTTCAGACTTGTGTTTCATTAAGTAGATATACCCATATCTTCTCAAATCATCTCTGAAGGTTAGAAAATAATGATACCCGTCGCGTGCCTCAACACTCATCGGACCGCATACATCGGTATGTGTTATTTCCAATAAGTTATTGGCTCGCTCCATTGTTCCGGAGAACGGAGTTTTAGTCATCATGCCCATGAGGCATGGTTCACAAGTATCAAATGATTCATAATCAAGTGATTCCAAAATCCCATCTGCATGGAGTTTCTTCATGCGCTTGACACCAATATGACCTAAACGGCAGTGCCACAAATATGTTGCAGTATCATTATCAACTTTGTATCTTTTGGCATCAATATTATGAATATGTGTATCACCACAATCGAGATTCAACATAAATATACCACTCTTCAAGGGTTCATGACCATAAAAGATATTACTCATATAAATAGAACAACCATTATTCTCTAATTTAAATGAATAACCGTCTCGCAATAAACAAGATCCAGCTATAATGTTCATGCTCAACGCCGGCACCAAATAACAATTATTCAGGTCTAAAACTAACCTCGAAGGTAGATGTAGATGTAGCGTGCCAACGCCGATCACATTGACCTTGGAACCATTCCTGACGCGCATCGTCACCTCGTCCTTAGCCAGTCTTCGTTTCATCTGTAGCTCCTGTTTCGAGTTACAAATATGAGCGACCGAACCGGTATCAAATACCCAAGCGCTACTATGAGCATTATTAAGGTACACATCAATAACATGTATATCAAATATACCTTTGTTCACTTTGCCATCCTTCTTATCTGCCAAATACTTGGGGCAGTTCCGCTTCCAGTGACCAGTCCCTTTGCAGTAGAAGCACTCAGTTTCAGGCTTGGGTTCAGCTTTGGGCTTCTTCCCAGGAGTGGAAACTTGCTTGCCATTCTTTTTGAAGTTCTCTTTCTTTCCCTTGCCCTTTTTCTTGACACTAGTGGTCTTGTTAACCATCAACACTTGATGCTCCTTCTTGATTTCTACCTCTGCGGCCTTAAGCATTGTGAAGAGCTCGGGAATTGTTTTGCTCATCCCTTGCATATTATAGTTCATCACGAAGCCTTTCTAGCTTGGTGGCAGTGATTGAAGAACTTTGTCAATGACACAATAAATTGGAAGATCAACTCCGAGCTGAGTCAAGTGATTATAATACCCAGACATTTTGAGTATGTGTTCACTGACAGAATTGCTCTCCTCCATTTTGCAGCTATATAACTTGTTGGAGACCTCATATCTCTCAACCCGGGCATTTGCTTGAAATATTAAATTTAACTCTTGGAACATCTCATATGCTTCATGACGTTCAAAACGTCTTTGAAGTCACGGTTCTAAGCCGTAAAGCATGGCACACTGAACTATAGAGTAGTCATCAGATCGAGCTTACCAGACATTCATAACATTAGCTTCAGCTCCTGCAGCAGGCCTTTCACCTAGCGGTGCATCAAGTACATAATTCTTCTGTGCAGCAATGCGGATAATCCTCAAGCTACGGACCCAGTCTGTGTAGTTTCTACCATCATCTTTCAACTTAGTTTTCAGGGGAACGGTAGCTCGGGCCATTGATCTACAACATAGATATGCGAAACTATTAGACCAAGTTCATGATAAATTAAGTTCAATTAATCATATTACTAAAGAACTCCCACTTAAATAGACATCCCTCAAGTCATCTAAGTGATACATGATCCAAATCAACTAACCCATGTCCGATCATCACGTGAGATGGGGTAGTCATCAATGGTGAACATCTCTATGTTAATCATATCTACTATATGATTCATGTTTGACCTTTTGGTCTCCAGTGTTTCGAGGCCATGTCTATACATGCTAGGCTCGTCAAGTTTAACCCAAGTATTCCGCATATCCAAAACTATCTTGCACCAGTTGTATGTGAACGTAGAGTTTATCACACCCGATCATCATGTGGTGTCTCGAAACGACGAACTGTAGCAACGGTGCATACTCAAGGAGAACACTTTTACCTTGAAATTTAGTGAAGGGATCATCTTATAATGCTACCATCGTTCTAAGCAAAATAAGATGTAAATAAGATAAACATCACATGCAATCAAAATATGTGACATGATATGGCCATCATCATCTTGTGCTTTTGATCTCCATCTCCAAAGCATCGTCATGATCTCCATCGTCACCGGCTCGACACCTTGATCTCCATCGTAGCGTCGTGGTCGTCTCGCCAACTATTACTTCTACAACTATCGCTAACGCATAGTGATAAACTAAAGCAATTACATGGCGTTTGCATTTCATACAATAAAGAGACAACCATAAGGCTCCTGTCGGTTGTCAATAACTTACAAAACATGATCATCTCATACAATAATGGTTATCACATCATGTCTTGACCATATCACATCACAACATGCCCTACAAAAACAAGTTAGACGTCCTCTACTTTGTTGTTGCATATTTTACGTGGATGCTATGGGCTTCTAGCAAGAACCGTTCTTACCTACGCTTAAAACAACAATGGTGTTTCGTCAAGTTTGCTATTTTAACCGTCTTCAAGGACCGTCTGTAGTCAAATTCGATTCAACTAAAGTAGGAGAAACAGACACCCGCCAGCCACCTTTATGCAAAACTAGTTGCTTGTCAGTCAGTGGAAGCGGTCTCATGTGCGTGGACATGTAAGATTGATCCGGGCCGCTTCATCCCACAATACAGCCGAATCAAAATAAGACGTTGGTGGTAAGCAGTATGACTATCACCGCCCACAACTCTTTGTGTTCTACTCATGCATATCATCTACGCATAGACCTGGCTCATGATGCCACTGTTGGGAATCGTAACATGGAAAACAAAAAAAATTCTATGCACACGCAATGATCTATCCATGGAGATGCATAGCAATGAGGGGGAGAGTGTGTCTATGTACCCTCGTAGACCGTAAGTGGAAGCGTTTCACAACGCGGTTGATGTAGTCGAACTTCTTCTCACGTCAACCGATCAAGTACCGAATGCACGACACCTCCGAGTTCTGCACACGTTCAGCTCGATGACGTCCCTCACATTCTTGATCCAGCAAGATGTTGAGGTAGTAGACGAATTCCGTCAGCATGACGGCATGGTGACGGTGATGGTGAAGTGATTTCCTGCCTCGTGGACCCTCGGCCATCGTCTTCGTTGATTCTTCTTCCCAAAAATCACATATATTCCAAAAAAATCTCCATAAGTTTTTATCCCGTTGGACTCCGTTTGATATGGATTTTCTGCGAAACAAAAAACATGCAACAAACAGGAACTGGCACTGGGCACTGGACCAATATGTTAGTCCCAAAAATAGTATAAAAAGTTACCAAAAGTATATGAAAGTTGTATAATATTGGCATGGAACAATACAAAATTATAGATACCATAGAGCCGTATCAGCATCCCTAAGCTTAATTCCTACACATCATCAAGTAGATAAATGATAAAAAAGATAAGTTTTGATGTGGAATGCTACCTAGCATAATCTTGATCATATAATCTAATCATGGCATGAATATTAAGACACAAGTGATTGAAAGCAATAGTCTATCTTTTGACATTAAGACAACAATACTTCAAGCATACTAATAAAGCAATCATGTCTTTTCAAAATAACATGGCCAAAGAAAGTTATCCCTACAAAATCATATGGTCTGGCTATGCTCCATCTTCATCACACAAAATATTCAAATCATGCACAACCCTGATGACAAGCCAAGCAATTGTTTCATACTTTTGATCTTCTCAAACCTTTTCAACTTTCACGCAATACATGAGCATGAGCCATGGATATATCACTATAGCTGGAATAGAATATGATGATGGAGGTTGTGTGGAGAAGACAAAAAAGGGAGAAAGTCTTGCATCGACGCGGCTAATCAACGGGCTATGGAGATGCCCATCAATTGATGTCAATGCGAGGAGTAGGGATTGCCATGCAACAGATGCACTAGAGCTATAAGTGTATGAAAGCTCAAACTGAAACTAAGTGGGTGTGCATCCAACTTGCTTGCTCATGAAGACCTAGGGCATTTGAGGAAGCCCATCATTGGAATATACAAGCCAAGTTCTATAATGAAAATTCCCACTAGTATATGAAAGTGATAACTCAAGAGACTCTCTATATGAAGAACATGGTGCTACTCTGAAGCACAAGTGTGGTAAAAGGATAGTAACATTGTCCATTCTCTCTTTTCTCTCATTTTTTATTTTTCTCTCTCTTTTTTTAGGCTTCTTTGGCCTCTCTCTTTTTTTTGGGGGGGGGCTTCTTTGGCCACTTTTATTTTGATAACCTCACATGGGAGAATGTTCTAATAATGATTATCATCACACTTTTATTTACTTACAACTCAGTATTACAACTCGATTTTAGAACAAAATATGACTCTATAGGAATGCCTCCGGCGGTGTACCGGGATGTGCAATGATCTAGCGTAGCAATGACATCAAAAAACGGACAAGCCATGAAAACATCATGCTAGCTATCTTACGATCATGCAAAGCAATATGACAATGATGCTCAAGTCATGTATATGAAGATGATGGAAGTTGCATGGCAATATATCTCGGAATGGCTATGGAAATGCCATGATAGGTAGGTATGGTGGGTTTATGGTACCGACGAAAGTTCCGCGGTACTAGAGAGGCTAGCAATGGTGGAAGGGTGAGAGTGCGTACAACCCATGGACTCAACATTAGTCATAAAGAACTCACATACTTATTGCAAAAATCTATTAGTCATCGAAACAAAGTACCACACGCATGCTCCTAGGGGGATAGATTGGTAGGAAAAGACCATCGCTCGTCCCCGACCGCCACTCATAAGGTAGGTATGGTGGCTGTTTTGAGGAAGATATAAGGAGGCTTATGTGTGATAGAGCGTATCATATCACGGGGTTTGGATGCACCGGCGAAGTTTGCACCGACTCTCAAGGTGAGAAAGGGCAATGCATGGTATTGAAGAGGCTAGCAATGATGGAAGGGTGAGAGTGCGTATAATCCATGGACTCAACATTAGTCATAAGGAACTCACATACTTTGTAGCGACCCGACCCGAATGGGTCAAGTCTCTGTGCTTACGTGTCATCCCTGGATCGGTATGCTGACACACACAGTACTCGAAGGATTTATAACAGAGGTAAATCACATGTATAAAGTAACGTAAATACTATTACCTCAATCCATATATCGGAAGCAACAAGGTTGTGGTTTCCCATCAACACCAACGGCAAAGTTGAGTGTAGAAATCATAACCCTAACGTATCACTTACTCGTCGTAAGATACTCCTGCAACATGAGACGTTGCAGCCACAGAGGGTCAGTACATTGAATGTACTGGCAAATTCACACCATAGAGAATGATGAACAATGGCTATCACTACATGCATATTTGGCTGGTGGAAAAGCTCTATGGTTATAAGGTTTTTGCGTAAAGCCAATTTTTCCCTACTGCAGAGGAATAAATTTATTTAACTATCATGGTGGTTGTGAAACATCGAGAATGGTTGACAGCATTCTCAATCCCAATTAAAAATAATTAAAACCCAACAACATTAATTAGAAGTAACATGTTGAGATTCACTTGATATTCAAGTACTAGATACTCAAGTTGTCCATAACCGGGGACACGGCTAATCATGATTAGTTTTACACTCTGCAGAGGTTTGTGCACTTTTCCCCACATGACTCGATCGCCTCCGTTTGGTTTCTCGCACTACATGGTGTTTGAGAAACGGATGACCGAGACATAGTCTTTCAGAAGCACTAGCACCTTACATGTGGGGTAGACCGTACCACCTACAACCCCTACATCTGCTAGTCCACCCCGTAAGAGTTCGCACAACTTAGTCAACTATGCCAGAGCCCATAGTAGCATGTGGCTACACACGGAAGTTCCTAGTTTGAAAGATCTTATGATCCCTTTGAGCCTGGGTGGCGGTCCGAAAAAAACAGGCAAGTCCTGATAGACATCAGGTGCCTCAATCCACCCAGATGTGTGTTTAAGTTTCCACCTTAGATAAACCATTAAAATTATCAACTCACATCTGTCATGGATATCACTCACCCAATCCACGTCTACTAGCATAGCATGGCATAATAAGCAAACGTAGAAGTAACTCCCAAAGGTTTCATAGTAATACAGGTAATAGGTACTACCTCATCTACTTCCCATCCCACAATTTAATTAGATCCTAATCATGCAATGTGTGAGGATTGATCTAATGCAATAAAACTGGGTTGTAGAAAAGGTATGATCAAAGTGTGAACTTGCCTGCAATGTTGATGAAGATGATTCGCACTCAAAATCTCTTGATAGAACTACTCGTCTCACTCCGGTCAATCTATCGTAAGCAAACAATAGTAACCACACAATAAGTACTCATCTAAAGCACAAGTAAAACTCAAACAAGAGAATGAACCAGATAGTTCAACTTAAGAACTCCGGTTGCAAAGAAAGAACGAACCGAACAAAGAAACGGAAAACAAACGGCGGAAGAAAACAACTCGGTTCTAGCAAGTTGAATCTAGGTCAAATTTTACCGGGGCAAAAACTTGTTTAAGTTGATTAGACAGAACGGCGGTTTCGAGACGAAACTCCACGCGCTTGGATCACCTGATTTCGATAAACGGGCGAGAAGATAAACTAGAACGAAGATCGGATCTGAGATCGCGATCGCGGAATAAATCCGACGAAAAGAAAAAGAAGAACGGTTAAACGAACGGACGTTCGTTAACCTAGAAGAATCCGGTGATCACGTTCGTTAGGACGAACGGTCCAAGGCAACTAAATTGGAAAAGAAAACGAATCCGATCTAGGGTTTCGGAGAAGAAAAACCGAAACGAAAAACCGATCTAGAAAACCGGAACGGTTTAGAGAAGAACCAGAAAGAAAACGAATCGGAAGAGAAGAAAAAGAATCGGAACGATTTGAAGAAAACGATCTGAGGAAAAGAGACGCGGGGCAACCTCCGGCGAGGTCTCCGGCGAGGGGCTCCGGTGGCGTGGCGTAGGGCGGCGGCGTGGGCAAGGTGCGGCGGCGGCGTGGGCACAAGGTGCTGCGGCGCAGGTGTGGTGGAGGCTTGGGGCTTGGGGTTTGATTTGATGATTTAGAGGGGGGGTGTTGGGGTATTTATATTGGGGAGGGGAGAGGTTACTTGGGGTAGGGGGCAAGGAATTAGACTAGGAATAGGAAAAAGAGTAGGAAAAAGAGTCCTAGAAGAAAAAAACGAAACAAAGGAAAAAGGGGCAAGGGGCTACCCTAGAATCCTTTTAGGATTCGTAGAGCAAGAGGCGGCGGCCTGGGCGCTCCTGGCGCCTGGCGCTGCGCTGCGCGCAGGGAGGCTGCGGCTTGGCTTGGGCCTTTGGCCCGGCTGGGCCTTGGTCCAGTTTTTTTAAACAGTTTCGCGTGCAGAAAATACAGAAAAGAAAAATCTAAACGGGCTCCAAAATTAATAAAGTAAATTTTCCCTGACTCCTAAAAATGAGTCGAACAAAATGAACTTTACTCCGGACCTAAAATGCAATTTTCGAAAGCACGCATTTTTCCCTATCCAAATAAAAAGCAAATAAACTCCGGCAAACAAAATTTGATCTATTTATTAAATCTTCATTTTTCCTCAATTTTGGGAAAGTCATATTATTCCCTCTCTCATATTTTGATATTGGAAAAATAATTGAAGATAAAATAAAATAAATCAAATGATCCTCTTTTCAAATTCGAGAAAGCTCTCAAATATGAAAATAACGAAATCTCCAACTCTCCGAAGGTCCTTGAGTTGCGTGAAATTTCTAGGATCGACCAAAAAGTAAGAAAATACGATATGCATGATGATCTAATGTATAACATTCCAAATTGAAAATTTTGGATGTTACAAACCTACCACCCTTAAAAGGAATCTCGTCCTCGAGATTCGGAGAGGCTAGCAAGAAAAGATTAGGGTTTGGGGTCTTCTCAAAATCCATCGATCGTCTCCGGGAGTCTGGGGTGCTACCACCCTTAGAATCATTGTTACGGTTCCATCAAAACTCATATACTCCATCCTTATTCTTGACAGTGTCGGTCTTCTTAGATCCTCGAGAAAATTTCCCCTCTGAGCTCTTCCGGTAACGGCATAACCTTTTCCTCAATTCTTTTGTCCTTTCATCTTGGTAAGGTTATTCTGTGACTGGGTCTTCTTAGCTGACGGTCTGGCGCCAAAACTAAACAACTATCGATATCTCATGGTGGTCAACCATTTATGGTTTCTCCTGCAGGAAATGGGTCTGGGTTGATCCTCACCGTATAACCTACGGTTGGCAAAAAGCTGCCGTGTACAAGGGAAAAATTCTTATACCATTCTAAGGCTTAAACAAGGTTTTGATCGTCGTCTCTCCACTATAGGTAAGTCACTCAGATTTACCATTCCATATAGCAAGGCGAATAATAAGAGTAAGTCGGTATCGTGATCAATCCACCCCGCACCCAAATCATTACCATGTATACAGTTTAGCGAATCTCGCATTCTAACACTCGGTCATCCTCACAAGCATTGCAGAATTTCTCTTGTCGACGAACCAAGTTCGGATAAATCCATAGGTTCTGCAAGCCAAACAACCATCTATCGTTCCTT
The DNA here is from genome assembly GCF_018294505.1 of Triticum aestivum. NCBI lineage: Eukaryota > Viridiplantae > Streptophyta > Magnoliopsida > Poales > Poaceae > Triticum > Triticum aestivum. The sequence continues at coordinate 276,403,389 of NC_057806.1, forward strand.
CACAACTCTCAGGTTTTGCGTTACTCCTCTAAGATCGTCTATCGATAAGGGCATATCCTCTTCCAGGGTTTTTCCTTCAGCAAGAGTGTGCTTGCTTCTTGGAAGGTCTTGGGGCCTGTGGGTTATGGCACATCTCATCACTTGCAAACCTTGAACTCTTCATCGGGGCAGCGGATCTCTAATCCAACATCCAACTTCCAGCTTTCCCAGTATACTTAAATCCATCCAATTGTACTGTCTTCCTTCCTTCTATTGGCTCCAAACTAGGACATGCTTACTCAGACTCATCATGGAGTTTTCCATTGATCCATATTTCCAACATCATACCTCCTTTATATCCAATAGTACTTTATCTCTTCATCCTCGTGGAATATCCCTCATATCAAGATAAAATGAATTCCATATTCACTTCGCGGAACATCATTATCCTTTCCAGGGTCAAGTGTCCTTACATGGGAATATTGGCCATCTCTGCATGGCACTTCTTCAACTGGGAAACATGAAACACATCTTGAACTCCTGACAGTCCTTCGGGCAACTCCAACTTGTAGGCCACTTCATACGCTCCAAAACTAGGTATGGTCCTACAAATCTCGGGGCTAACTTTACCTTAACTCCAATTCGATTAACTCCTCGCAGAGGGGTCACACGAAGACATGCTCTGCCTCCAATTTCATAGACTACCTCCTTGAGTTTTTAAGTCTGCACAACTCTTCTGCCTGGACTGAGCTACCTTCAGTCTATCTTGAACATTCTCTTCTGACTCCTTGATCACATTTGATCCAAACAACTGACGGTCTCCAACTTCATCCCACATACTCTTGGGGTATCACACATATCGAGATAAAACTCATATTCATTTTGTCCGAAGTCCACTCAGGGGAGTATCCTTATCGTTTCCAGGGGTCAACGGTTCTTACAGGGTGCTACCACCCTTAAAATGCTCCATATTTCTCATATCCTCAAAAATGGTCACATCTTTCCTCATAGAGTAACTCACAAAATCCAAATCAGTACCAACACTGCTAACTTTATTGATTCTCAAATTATTACAATCTCCTGTTTTCCATTACATGCCTCAACTCAACACCTCAATATAAAGGAAAATGTCCTCACTACTACGACTATATTTCTTCTGGTACAAACTCAACTACTTATCACAAGTCTCCTTCTCCTTCGGACAATCTCTGGCAAAGTGCCCTGCTTTATTACAACTAAAACATATTACTTCTGACAAGTATCGAGGTTTCCTTTTTGGGCATTTATTGAGGTAGTGCCCTGACTCCTTGCACCCATAACAGGTGACATGACTCAGATCCTTCCTGGAATCCAATCTACTTTTCTTTTGGACTTTTCCATTCCAATCAGGGCTTCTATTTCCTGTGGGTCATACTCTACTTCCTCAGCCGGGAATTCTACTAGATCCCCATTCATACAATTCTGGGAAAGGTGTCCTTCTTCTCCACATGAATAGCATGACTTGGTGCAGGGTTTAATTGGCTCTTCTTTGGGTGTGTCCTCCACCTCTTTCTTCAGCACAGGTTCTTCTAAACTTTCCATGAGGGCTCCTTTCATTGCTTCTTCCTTCTGCTGGATGGTTCGTTGTACCATGGGGTAAATGCGACACTGAGCAGGATAGTGGGTAGTCCCTTCACACAAGAAACAAGTGATCTGCCTAGTTGGGCATTCTTCAGCTGGGTGACTTCCTTCACAATTAGGGCATTCATCCTTGTGTTCTTTATGGTTGTGTCCGATTTCTCCACAAATCTTGCATGCACAAGGTTTTTTCATGTCTTTTCCATAAGGCTTCAACTTCTGGGACACAAACCGAGACTTTGGCAAAGTCAACTTAAATTCTTTCCAAGTGGTTACTCCTTGCCATCCATTCATGGTTTGGTATATCCTCCACCAAGTAGCAGCACCTCTTTCAAAGCACTAAAGAGCATGCTGGGTCATATCCTTTCCGACTATAGGGTTGTTCTCCATATGATCCTCCATGTTCTGAGTCCATTGGTCTATCTCCAATTGACTCATTAGTCCCGAAAATACAAGCTCATCTCCATTCATCCTCTATTGGGTCCATGGGTTTTGGGGTGAGATAAGAGAGATCAAGAGAGAGGAATGTACACAATACAAACAAAAGTTTTGAAAAGACAGATTTTTGTTGTGGCTGTCGAAAAACATCAAACAAATGACAGCTCACAAACGTCGCATCTAAGTAGGTATAATATAGGGGTTTGGTCTTCTAAGGTCAACGTCGCCAAACTCTTCAAGTCTTGTTCATGCCTCCAATGGCTTCTTCCGATCGTGTTTGTCCTTCTCAATTTCTTCTGCCAGATCCTCTCTGTTGACAAAAGTTTCTCGTGACGTCCTTTAATATTCTGGAGTTGCATTTCAAACTTCTAGGTTTCAACATCCTTGGCATGAACCATGGTCTAGTTCCTGACGAATCTCCGGTTTCTCGAGTTTTGCTCCTCTAGCTTGCTACTTCAGCTTCTTGGACCTAAGTTCTTCACGAAATGCTTCCTTGTCAAAATGCGGCTTCATGGAGCTGCCCCTTAAACTTCTTGATGTACTACTCCAGATCCTGGTGATACACCAGCTAAGTTTAAAACTTCCTCTTGCTGATAGGTGATCCATCAGCTTTCTACCATTCAAATCCATTCTGAAGACTTGCATCCTTAACTCAGCACGGTGACAATAGCATTAGCGGGTGATGACATCACGGATAACCGTGTTTTTTGCTCTTGTCATTTCCATGAGCTATCTCTCCACAGTTGATATCTCCTGCCTTAGGGTTTCTTTGACAAAATTTTGAGTTCTCATACTCCTTGTTTCAGTCTTTCTCCGATACACCTTGATCTCGGGTATTGACAACTTCCATAATCCGCCAAGTTCCATAAGGGTAGCCTCCCTAGGTCATACAAATCTGGGAATTCTTCAGAGCCTTCCAATTCTACTTGTCTTCGGCCTTCAACCGTTGTAGTTTCCATTATTCAGATGCACGGAAAATACTCTTCATTCCGAAGTGGCCTTAGTTGTCCAATATCTCATACTTCTTGGGGTGGTCTCATCAGTCGAATCTTCGTGTGGTCAAAAGGGGAAAGGGGTATGGTCTCACTAAAGGGAATTTTTGAATAAGCTCAGAAGAGAAGAGATGTAAAAGATCTTTTTGAAAGGGAAAGTTGTAGAGAAAAATCTTTGCTATGGGCTTGCCAGTTTCTAGGGTCACGTCCTACAGTCAACATGTGCTCTGATACCATCTTGTAGCGACCCGACCCGAATGGGTCAAGTCTCTGTGCTTACGTGTCATCCCTGGATCGGTATGCTGACACACACAGTACTCGAAGGATTTATAACAGACGTAAATCACATGTACAAAGTAACGTAAATACTATTACCTCAATCCATATAGCGGAAGCAACAAGGTTGTGGTTTCCCATCAACACCAACGGCAAAATTGAGTGTAGAAATCGTAACCCTAACGTATCACTTACTCGTCGTAAGATACTCCTGCAACATGAGACGTTGCAGCCACAGAGGGTCAGTACATTGAATGTACTGGCAAATTCACACCATAGAGAATGATGAACAATGGCTATCACTACATGCATATTTGGCTGGTGGAAAAGCTCTATGGTTATAAGGTTTTTGCGTAAAGCCAATTTTTCCCTACTGCAAAGGAATAAATTTATTTAACTATCATGGTGGTTGTGAAACATCGAGAATGGTTGACAGCATTCTCAATCCCAATTAAAAATAATTAAAACCCAACAACATTAATTAGAAGTAACATGTTGAGATTCACTTGATATTCAAGTACTAGATACTCAAGTTGTCCATAACCGGGGACACGGCTAATCATGATTAGTTTGTACACTATGCAGAGGTTTGCGCACTTTTCCCCACATGACTCGATCGCCTCCATTTGGTTTCTCGCACTACATGGTGTTTGAGAAACGGATGACCGAGACATAGTCTTTCAGAAGCACTAGCACCTTACATGTGGGGTAGACCGTACCACCTACAACCCCTACATCTGCTAGTCCACCCCGTAAGAGTTCGCACAACTTAGTCAACTATGCCAGAGCCCATAGTAGCATGTGGCTGCACACGGAAGTTTCTAGTTTGAAAGATCTTATGATCCCTTTGAGCCTGGGTGGCGGTCCAAAAAAAACAGGCAAGTCCTGATAGACATCAGGTGCCTCAATCCACCTAGATGTGTGTTTAAGTTGCCACCTTAGATAAACCATTAAAATTATCAACTCACATCTGTCATGGATATCACTCACCCAATCCACGTCTACTAGAATAGCATGGCATAATAAGCAAACGTAGAAGTAACTCCCAAAGGTTTCATAGTAATACAGGTAATAGGTACTACCTCATCTACTTCCCATCCCACAATTTAATTAGATCCTAATCATGCAATGTGTGAGGATTGATCTAATGCAATAAAACTGGGTTGTAGAAAAGGTATGATCAAAGTGTGAACTTGCCTGCAATGTTGATGAAGATGATTCGCACTCAAAATCTCTTGATAGAACTACTCGTCTCACTCCGGTCAATCTATCGTAAGCAAACAATAGTAACCACACAATAAGTACTCATCTAAAGCACAAGTAAAACTCAAACAAGAGAACGAACCAGATAGTTCAACTTAAGAACTCCGGTTGCAAAGAAAGAACGAACCGAACAAAGAAACGGAAAACAAACGGCGGAAGAAAACAACTCGGTTCTAGCAAGTTGAATCTAGGTCAAATTTTACCGCGGCAAAAACTTGTTTAAGTTGATTAGACGGAACGGAGGTTTCGAGACGAAACTCCAGGCGCTTGGATCACCTGATTCCGATAAACGGGCGAGAAGATAAACTAGAACGAAGATCGGATCTGAGATCGTGATCGCGGAATAAATCCGACGAAAAGAAAAAGAAGAACGGTTAAAGGAACGGACGTTCGTTAACCTAGAAGAATCCGGTGATCACGTTCGTTAGGACGAACGGTCCGGCGAACGGTCCAAGGCAACTAAATCGGAAAAGAAAACGAATCCGATCTAGGGTTTCGGAGAAGAAAACCGAAACGAAAAACCGATCTAGAAAACCGGAACGGGAGAAGAACCGGAAAGAAAACGAATCGGAAGAGAAGAAAAAGAATCGAAACGATTTGAAGAAAACGATCCAAGGAAAAGACACGCGGGGCAACCTCCGGCGAGGTCTCCGGCGAGGGGCTCTGGCGGTGTGGCGTAGGGCGGCGGCGTGGGCAAGGTGCAGCGGCGGCGTGGGCACAAGGTGCGGCGGCGCGGGTGTGGTGGAGGCTTGGGGCTTGGGGTTAGATTTGATGATTTAGAGGGGGGGGGGGTGTTGGGGTATTTATATTGGGGAGGGGAGAGGTTACTTGGGGTAGGGGGCAAGGAATTAGACTAGGAATAGGAAAAAGAGTAGGAAAAAGAGTCCTAGAAGAAAAAAACGAAATAAAGGAAAAAGGGGCAAGGGGCTACCCTAGAATCCTTTTAGGATTCGTAGAGCAAGAGGCGGCGGCCTGGGCGCTCCTGGCGCCTGGCGCTGCGCTGCGCGCAGGGAGGCTGCGGCTTGGCTTGGGCCTTTGGCCCGGCTGGGCCTTGGTCCAGTTTTTTTTTAAACGGTTTCGCGCGCAGAAAATACAGAAAAGAAAAATCTAAACGGGCTCCAAAATTAATAAAGTAAATTTTCCCCGACTCCTAAAAATGAGTCGAACAAAATGAACTTTACTCCGGACCTAAAATGCAATTTTCGAAAGCACGCATTTTTCCCTATCCAAATAAAAAGCAAATAAACTCCGGCAAAGAAAATTTGATCTATTTATTAAATCTTCATTTTTCCTCAATTTTGGGAAAGTCATATTATCCCCTCTCTCATATTTTGATATTGGAAAAATAATTGAAGATAAAATAAAATAAATCAAATGATCCTCTTTTCAAATTCGAGAAAGCACTGAAATATGAAAATAACGAAATCTCCAACTCTCTCCGAAGGTCCTTGAGTTGCGTGAAATTTCTAGGATTGACCAAAAAGTAAGAAAATACGATATGCATGATGATCTAATGTATAACATTCCAAATTGAAAATTTGGGATGTTACATACTTATTGCAAAAATCTATTAGTCATCGAAACAAAGTACTATGCATGCTCCTAGGGGGATAGATTGGTAGGAAAAGACCATCGCTCATCCCCAACTGCCACTCATAAGGAAGACAATCAATAAATACCTCATGCTCCAACTTCGTTACATAACGGTTCACCATACGTGCATGCTACGGGAATCACAAACTTCAACACAAGTATTTCTACAATCCACAATTACTCACTAGCATGACTCTAATATCACCATCTTTATATCGCAAAACTATTGCAAGGAATCAAACATATCATATTCAGTGATCTACAAGTTTTATGTAGGATTTTATGACTAACCATGTGAATGACCAATTCATGTCATCTGTCTAAATAGATATAAGTGAAGCAAGAGAGTTTAATTATTTCTACAAAAGATAAGCCCATGCTTGAAAGCACAAGTGCTCCCTAGGTGGTTTTGATAATTGATGACAACATATCTCTTGTTGGACTAACATTTCTATCTAGCATGTTTCAGATAAGTTCAACAATGGAGTAGCATGGACTAAAGGTTGTGGGAACTCCTTCAAGATGCTAAGGACAAAGGATTGGCTAAAGCTTCAAGCTCAAGACTCTTCATTTTATATTTTAGTGATCCAAGATCACATTGAGTCCATAGGAAAAGCCAATACTATCAAGGAGGGATGAGGTGTTGCTTAATGAGCCTCTTCCTTCATGTGCTTAATGATATGCTCCAAAATCCTCATCTACTTTCCCACTTCCACATATGACCTAAACCCTAAGCCAAACTCGGTCCTACCGATCCTTCCTATCCGGCGCCACCGAGTTTCATTTGTCATAAGCCAGTGCCAAACCCTAGCAAATCGGTTCTACCGATAGGGATCTCGGTCTCACCGAGATGGGGTTGCAAACTCTCTGTTTCCCTTTTGTAACTTTTCGGTCTCACCGAAAGAGCGAATCGGTCCCACCGAGATTGCAATGTAAATTCGGTGTTTCCTTTTTGTAACTTTTTGGTCTCACCGAAAGAGCAAATCGGTCCCACCGAGTTTTCCTGACCAACTCTCTGGTTAGCTAATTACCAAATTCGGTCCCACCGAGTTTGTGTAATCGGTCTCACCGAGATTACGTTATGCCTAGACCCTAACCATATCGGTCCTACCGAGTTGCATGTCAGTCCCACCGAAAATCTCTAACGGTCACTAGGTTTACCTTTCCGGTCCGACCGAGTTTGTTGATTCGGTCCCACCGAGATTGGAAAACTGTGTGTAATGGTTGGATTTTGTGTGGAGGCTATATATACCCCTCCACCTCCTCTTCATTCGTGGAGAGAGCCATCAGAACACATACACAATTCCAACTCATATGTTCTGAGAGAGAACCACCTACTCATGTGTTGAGACCAAGATATTCCATTCCTATCATATGAATCTTGATCTCTAGCCTTCCCAAGTTGCTTTCCACTCAAATCTTCTTTCCACCAAATCCAAATCCTATGAGAGAGAGTTGAGTGTTGGAGAGACTATCATTTGAAGCACAAGAGCAAGGAGTTCATTACCTACACACCATTTGTTACTTCTTGGAGAGTGGTGTCTCCTAGATTGGCTAGGTGTCACTTGGGAGCCTCCGACAAGATTGTGGAGTTGAACCAAGGAGTTTGTAAGGGCGAGGAGATCGCCTACTTCATGAAGATCTACCGCTAGTGAGGCAAGTCCTGTGTGGGCGATGGCCATGGTGGGATAGACAAGGTTGCTTCTTCGTGGACCCTTTGTGGGTGGTTGCTTCTTCGTGGACCCTTCGTGGGTGGAGCCCTGTGTGGACTCGCGCAACCGTGACCCTTTGTGGGTGGAGCCCTTTGTGGACTCGCGCAACCGTTACCCTTCGTGGGTTGAAGTCTCCATCAACGTGGATGTAGGATAGCACCACCTATCCGAACCACGGGAAAAACATCCGTGTCTCCAATTGCGTTTGAATTCTCCAAACCCTTTCCCTTACATTCTTGCAAGTTGCATGCTTTACATTCCGCTGCTCATATACTCTTTGCATGCTTGCTTGAAATGTATTATGTATGTTGAAATTGTGCCTAAACTCCACTTAAACCGAAAAAGCTTAAAAATTGCAACTTTAGCATTGAGTGTCTAATCCCCCCCCTCTAGACACATCTACTTCTAGATCCTACAATGCTCTAACGGATATAAGTGAAGCAAAAGAGCATTCTACAAATGGAGGTTTTCTATGTGTAGGGAAACAGACAATCCAATCTTCGAAAGATATAAGTGAAGCACATGAAGCGTTCTATAAAGCCATACTCGAAAGATATAAGTGAAGTGCAAAGAGCATTCTATAAATCAACCATGGACTATCTCATACCAGCATGGTGCATCAAAGAAAATTGAAAACTAAATGCAAAGGATGCTCCAAGATTTGCACATATCACATGAACGAAACGAAGACGAAAACGTACCGATACTTGTTGAAGCAAGATGGGACGCCTTCCGGGGCATCCCCAATCTTAGAAGCTCGAGTCTCCTTAAATACTTACTTGGGGTGCCTTGGTCATCCCCAAGCTTGAGCTCTTGCCTCTCCTCCTTCTCCTCATATCGAGACCTCCTCGATCTTTGATCACTTCATCCACACAAAACTTAACAGAAAGCTCGGTAAGATCCATTAGTATAATAAAGCAGATCACTTCTCTAAGTACTGTTGCAAACCAATTCATATTTTGTTTTTGCATTGTAGCTACTGTAATATAACTTTTCCATGGATTAATCCACTGATAGAAATCGATAGTTTTATCAAAACAAGCAAACAATGCATCAAAAACATAATTTGTCTTAAATAGGACAGTCTGTAGTAATCTGAACATTCACCATACTTATGTTACTCCAAAAATTCTGAAAATATTAGGAAAATAAAAAAAATTGTATATAAAGATAGTGAAAAAAAGTTTCAGAACCATTTGAGGATCCAGTAAAAAATGTAAAATCGCGCACTACAGCCAACAAGCAATGTAAACATCCTAAAGGCAAATCTTGGCACATTATTTTTATGATACAATGGATTTGTACAAGGGGATAATTATTTTTGTTGAAAAGTTTCTGTAATCAAGGGTCACAAAGTTTCCATGGGCATGAACAAAGTTCAAGGCTAGCTCCCACTTTAACAATGCTCGTCTTTCTTACTTTCGCTTTTCTTTTTGAAAAAGTTTTAGGTTCCCCTCTTTATTTTTTTGTTTTTAAACTTTATAAAAGCACACAACAGAAATAAATGACTCTCTAAAACTTCCAGGTTGTCTCCCTGGCAGCGCTTTCATTAAAGCCATTAAGCTAGGCATATAGTGCTCAAGTAATGGATCCACCCGGATCCCAAGGTATATCAAAGCCAATTTTAATTAACAATGATTTGTGATTTAGTATTGAGCACAAAGTAACATATATCATGCAACAACAAAGTCTAAATCTCTTCCTATGCATCGGCATGTCATAAAAGAACAATTCATGCACACATAGTAAAGGCCAATGCATATTATAAACAATTTCTTGCAATTTTATCATATTGGAAACACGTAGAGGCGGAGATGTAGTTCCTCTCTCATAATAATGGCAAGTAGGAGCAGCAAGCACATGCATATTATATCTATCAAAATCATCATGTGTAGTAGTAAAATGCAACCCATCAATATAATCCTTAATAAGGGCAAACTTCTCCGATATAGTGTAGTCGGGAGAATTCAAAAAGATAATAGGACTATCATGCGTGGGTGCAATAGCAAAAACTTCATGTTTAATATAAGGAACTATAGCAAGTTCATCTCCATAAGCATAATTCATATTGGCATCTTGGCCACAAGCATAGCAAGCATCATCAAAAAGGGATATTTCAAAAGAATCAACGGGATCATAACAATCATCATAGCATTCATCCTTCCATAAATTCGAAGGGAAATTAAAGAATGTATGGGCTAAAGAGTTACGCTCATTAGATGGTGGGAACGGGTGATCAATCTGCTCTTCCTCCTTTTGTTCTTCGCTCTCCTCCTCATCTTTTTCATCCATTTAGTTCACAATGTCATTAATTTCTTCTTCCATAGACTCCTGCAAAATATTAGTCTCTTCTTGGACAGGGGAGGAGTCCTCAATATATGGTTTAATATAAGGAGTAGAAGCATAATTATCATAGCAATATTTAAGTATGGCTGAATTTTCAGATTTTTAGAGATTAGTATCACACTTTTCAGTAAAAGAAGCAATTTCACAAGTACCCCTAAAAGTGACAAATTCTTCAATTTGTTGAACATCATAGTAATTATAAACACCCTTAGTATATGAAGATACGATTCCACTATCACTTAAACTCACATTGGTAAGGAAGGTGTTTCTTAGGGTCTTTAGAACAACAAGTAAAATCATATATTTCACATAAATTCCAAGCATACCATTGCAAACGATGAATTTGATCCAGTAAAAGTTTCACTTTTTGAGATAAGCGGTGTCGCACATAACAAGCATGCTCATCTAAAGATTTTCCCTCAGCTAAGCTAGTTGGGGTTTTAGCACGAGCACATAGGGATCAAAGATGATCCAAGTAAAAAGCTTCAGGAGGGTGATAGATTTTGAGTGGTTCTTCAACCATTGGTGTAGTAGGTACAACTAATTTTTTTGGTATTTTGCGTTTCATACCCATAAATAAAGATAGAAAAAAGAGCACAAAATAAAAACTACTTAGTGACAAAGCAAACAAGCACACACGAGAATATTCACCCCACGTTATAACTCCCCGGCAACGGCGCTAGAAAAAGGTCTTGATAACCCACAAGTATAGGGGATTAATTGTAGCCTCTTTAGATAAATAAGAGTGTCAAACCCAACGAGGAGCTAAAGGTAGAACAAATATTTCCTCAAGTTTTATCGACCACCGATACAACTCTACGCACGCTTGACATTCGCTTTACCTAGAACAAGTATAAAACTAGGAGTACTTTGTAGGTGTAACGGGATAGGTTTGCAAGAATATAAAGAGCACGTAAGTAAAAACTACGTGCTGTTTTAGGTAAAGAAGCAATAAAGTTAGTATAGTGAGTGTGGAAAAGTGGTGGTAGGAGTTGCGAAATTGTTCCTAAGCAATTGACTACTTTTCTAGACCGATAGCAAGTTTTATGCGGGAGAGGCCACTGCTAGCATGTCATCCCTGACTTGGAATTCTATGCACTTATGATTGGAACTATTAGCAAGCATCCGCAACTACTAACGTTCATTAAGGTAAAACCCAACCATAGCATTAAGATATATTGGTCCCCCTTCAATCCCGTATGCATCAATTTCTATGCTAGGTTGAAGCTTCTATCACTCTTGCCCTCCAATACATAGTCCTATCAACATACAACTAACCCTATGGTGTGATCCACGCGCGCGCTTATATGATGGGCACCAAAGTATAGCAACATAACCACAAGCAAATTAAACCGATCATAGAAATTCACCAATTACCGAGAGGACAATGAAAATCTACTCATACATCATAGGATGGCAACACGTCATTGGATAATAATATGAAGCATAAAGCACCATGTTCAAGTAGAGGGTACAACGGGTTGCGGGAGAGTGGACTGTTGTAGATAGATGGGGAAAGGTGATGAAGATGTTGGTGAAGATGACGGAGGTGTTGGTGTAGATCGCCGTCAAACGATGATGGCCCCGGCGGCGTTCCTGTGCCACCGGGAGAGAGGGGGAGAGAGCCCCCCTTCTTCTTCTTCTTCCTTGACCTTCTCTCTAGATGGGAGAAGGGTTTCCCCTCTGGTCCATGGCCTCCATGGCGGCGGAGGGGCGAGAGCCCCTCCGAGATTGGATATGTCTCTCTATCTCTCTCTGTTTTCGCCTTCCAGATTCTGGCCTTTCACTATTTCTTATATTCCCGGAGATCCGTAACTCCGATTGGGCTGAAATTTTAACACGATTTGTATCCTGATATTGGCTTTCTTGCCGCGAAAGAAGGGCACCAATCGCCTTACGGGGTGGCCACGAGGGTTAGGGGCACGCCCCCTGCCTCGTGGCCCCCTCGGGCATCGTCTCGCGTTGATTCTTCTTCCCAAAAATCACATATATTCCAAAAAAATCTCCGTAAGTTTTTATCCTGTTTGGACTTCGTTTGATATGGCTTTTCTGCGAAACAAGAAACATGCAACAAACAGGAACTGGCACTGGCACTGGATCAATATGTTAGTCCCAAAAATAGTATAAAAAGTTGCCAAAAGTATATCAAAGTTGTATAATATTGGCATGGAACAATCAAAAATTATAGATACGACAGAGACGTATCAGTCATTTGCTTGCAAGCTTATCATTTGTATTACCGAGAGGGTCTAGAGATACCTCTCCGATACTCGGAGTGACAAATCCTAATCTCGATCTATGCCAACTCAACAAACACCTTCGGAGATACCTCCAGAGCATCTTTATGATCACCCAGTTACATTGTGTGATTTGATAGCACACAAGGCATTCCTCCGGTATCCGGGAGTTGCATAATCTCATAGTCGAAGGAATTTGTATTTGACATGAAGAAAGCAATAGCAATAAAACTGAACGGTCATTATGCTAAGCTAACGGATGGGTCACTTCCATCACATCATTCTCCTAATGATGTGATCCTTTTATCAAATGACAACTCATGTCAATGGTTAAGAAACCTTAACCATCTTTGATCAACGAGCTAGTCTAGTAGAGGCTCACTAGGGACACGGTGTTTGTTTATGTATTCACACATGTATGGAGGTTTTTGATCTATACAATTCTAGCATGGATAATAAACCTTTATCATGAATCAGGAAATATAAAATAACAACTTTCTTATTGCCTCTAGGGAATATTTCCTTTAGTCTCCCACTTGAATTAGAGTCAATAGCTAGATTACATTGTAATGAATCTAACACCCATGGAGTCTTGGTGTTGATCATGTTTTGCTCGCGGAAGAGGCTTAGTCAACGGGTCTGCCACATTCAGATCTGTATGTATCTTGCAAATTTCTATGTCTCCATCCTTGACTTGTTCACGAATGGAGTTGAAGCGTCTCTTGATGTGTTTGGTTCTCTTGTGAAACCTAGATTCCTTCGAAGGAAATTGCTCCAGTGTTGTCATAAAAGATTTTCATTGGATCTGATGCACTAGGTATTACACCTAGATCGGATATGAAATCCTTCATCCAGACTCCTTCATTTGCTGCTTCCGAAGAAACTATGTACTTTGTTTCAGACGTACATCCCGCCATGACGCTCTGCTTGGAACTGCACCAACTAACAACTCCACCATTAAATATAAATACGTATCCGGTTTTGACTGAGAGTCATCCGGATCAGTGTCAAAGCTAGCATCGACGTAACCATTTACGACAAGCTCTTTGTCACCTCCATAAAGGAGAAACATATCCTTGGTCCTTTTCAGGTACTTCAGGATGTTCTTGACCGTTGTCCAGTGACCCACTCCTGGATTACTTTGGTACCTCCCTACTAGACTTATGGCAAGGCACACATCAGGTCTGGTACACAACATAGCGTACATGATAGAACCTATGGTTGAGGTATAGGGAATGACTTTCATTTTCTCTCTATCTCCTACAGTGGCTGGGCTTTGAGTCTGACTCAACTTCACACCTTATAACACTGGAATGAACCCTTTATTTGACTGATCCATGAACTTCTTCAAAACTTTGTCAAGGTATGTGCTTTGCGAAAGTCCTATTAAGCATCTTGATCTATCTCTATAGATCTTGATGCCCAATATATATATAAGCATCTTCACCGAGGTCTTTCATTGAAAAACTCTTATTCAAGTATCCTTTTATGCTATCTAGAAATTCTAGATCATTTCCAATCAACAATATGTCATCTACATGTAATATCAGAAATGCTACCGAGCTCCCACTCACTTTCTTGTAAATATAGGCTTCACCGAAAGTCTGTATAAAACCATATGTTTTGATCACCTCATCAAAGCGTATATTCCAACTCCGAGATGCTTGCACCAGTCCATAGATGGATCGATGGAGCTTCCACACTTTGTTAGCACCTTTAGGATCGACAAAGCCTTCTGGTTACATCATATACAACTCTTCTTTAAGAAATCCATTAAGGAATGCAATTTTGACATCCATTTGCCAAATTTCATAATCATAAAATGCGGCAATTGCTAACATTATTCGGACTGACTTAAGCATCGCTACGGATAAGAAGGTCTCATTGTAGTCAACCCCTTGTACTTGTCGAAAACCTTTCACGACAAGTCGAGCTATGTAGACGGTGACCTTACCATCAACGTCAGTCTTCTTCTTGAAGATCCATTTCGTCTCAATGGCTTGCTGATCATCAGGCAAGTCCACCAAAGTCCACACTTTGTTCTCATACATGGATCCTTTCTCAGATTTCATTGCCTCCATCCATTTATCAGAATGTGGGCTCATCATAGCTTCTTCATAGTTCGTAGGTTCATCATGGTCTAGTAACATGACTTCCAGAACATGATTACCATACCACTCTGGTGCGGAACGTGCTCTGTTCGACCTACGAGGTCCAGTAGTAACTTGATCTAAAGTTTCATGATCATCATCATTAGCTTCCTCTCTAGTTGGTGTAGTCATAACGGGAGCGAATTTCTCTGTTGTGCTACTTTCAAAATTGAGAGAAGGTACAATTACCTCATCAAGTTCTACTTTCCTCCCACACATCTTTCGAGAGAAACTCCTTCTCTAGAAATGTTCCATTCTTGGCAACAAAGATCTTGCCTTCAGATCTGTGGTAGAAGGTGTACCCAATTGTTTCATTAGGCTATCCTATGAATACGCACTTCTCCGATTTGGGTTCGAGATTATCAGGCTAAAGCCTTTTGACATAAGTGTCGCAACCCCAAACTTTAAGAAACGCACCCTGGGTCTATTGCCCAGACTGTGCGCAGGCACTGGAGCAAGATTGAAGTACCAACCCAAGTCAGAGTACAAGGGACTAAGAGATTCGAAGGACCAACATGCATATCAAGAGGTCCAGAGTTAGGACAGAGAAGCAAGATACCGTCAAGAGAAGGGCCTCCCTTGCCGGGTAGGCAAGCTCGGCAAGGGGCGAGGCCGCACCCGAAAAAAGGCGACCAAAGCGTCCCGGCAGGGCCTGCCAGGACTCCGGAGGTAGAACCACCTCACCAACTACTCCGCCACGACCCACATCGTCAATTAGTGTGGTGTCAAGCCGCGAAGTGACTAAGTGGCAGCCATTCGCCACATGGCAACCCATGCCTACAAGAAATACCTATAGATGACACCCGTCCCGCGACGTGTCAAGCGAGTAGACATGGAGCTGGCAAGATAGCCCGGCAAGGCTTGCGGGGCAACCAACAACGTGACGTTAAGCGGTGCATTTAATGCACCCTCAGCCTGAGGAGTTAGGTATGATAGCACTGTTTGCTATCTTATCAGTGTGTAATGACCACTTTGCCATTGTGGTAACCCCTTGATCTATAAAAGGAGGCCCATGGAAACCAGAGAAAGGGTTAGAAGGTTGGATAACTCGCATGCCCGTACATGCGTAGCCACTGCTGCCCTAAGGCAACCCTTACCGAGCAAGTGTACTACGCTCCACTACCACCTTTCCACCATCAATCCACCAAAGCATGAGTAGGGTTTTACGCCTCACGGCGGCCCGAACCTGGGTAAAATTGCCTCTGTGATCCCTGTCGTGCTGCCCCACGCTCGTTTGCACTTTGTGCAACGCGACCCCCCTGCCGAACCAGGAAGGGGCCCTCCGGTCCCATAGGTGGTTGTGGTTTCCCGCGACATCTTTTGCGCGCCAGGTAGGGGGATCACTTGCGCGAACCTGAAGGCGTGCGCAGCGCATCTTCTTCATCGCCGTCTTCGCCTTCACACAACGCCATCGACCATGGCGCCCAAGAAGAAACCCGGTGCTTCGGCTCATCCATCCACCTCGAAGGCTCCGCTGCCCATGGCCTCTAATGCCATAGGGGATGCGAAGGCGTGCAAGGACGTGGACGCCTCTGGGCACATGGTCGGAGTAGGCGGCAACATCACCACTTCCCCCGGGGCCGACACAGGAGAAGGAGACATCAGAGGAGAACATCATCAGCAGCCTCTCGACGGACACGCTCCCCAAGGTACGGGTGAGGGGGTTACTCCGTCTGTGCCCCCTCCACTCGCTGACGGACATAGCCGCAGCAACGACGCTCGGTCCAAGGTGGATCGCCGCGCTTCAGCCGCCCCCGCCACGGGAGCGACCGTGGCGCACGTGCCTCCCTCGGGACGGGTCGACCAAGCCGTTGCGCCTGACGGAGCCGCTGGCCCTCGAGCGCCTTCCCCACACCATGCTGCCATCCAGGTGGCCGCCCCGCAGTAGCGGGGACATGGTACTACCGTCACTGGCACCGTTAGGAGCCGAGCCACGGTGCGATCTACTTCATCATCACCCATGCCAAGCACATCGTCGGAGGCAATGGCGCGAGCTCAGCTGCTGTCGAGGTTTCCACCAACAGCCGAGCAGATGGATGAATGGCATGCCACCATCCAATGTCTCCTCGGTTTTGCCAAAGCCGGGGGCTCATGGTGAGCTGGCTTGCCACGGCCTCCCCAAGCGATGACGATGGCTCATGCTGCTGACCGTACGAAAGGGGCCGTCCCCATGGTGTAGTCCCCGCCACGGCAACCAGCACGAGCACAACAGAATCAAGACCCCGACGACATCTCGATGGCCTCTTCTGACCCTCGAGCACGTCCAGGCCGACGGCGATCCCCGGAGGATAGGCGAGGAGGAGACACGCATGTCGTTGTTGAGCAACACTGCGAGGACCCTTGCCGGACCAATGGGTGTGACGACCCCGACATCGACGAGCCCGCGCTTGGTATTGGCAGGTGCCAACCTTTCGAGGTTGGATGCCCTGCCTTTACTCGTGAGTTATGGCAAGTCCATTGGCCGTCCATTCGGACGTTCAAGCTAGAGATACCTGAGAAGTACGATGGGAGGCTGAACCCGACAGAGTTCCTGAGCATCTACACCATCGCTATTCAGGCTACCGGGGAAAGAGATGAGAAGGTGTTTGCCAACTACTTCCCTTTGTCTCTCAAGTCCGATGTGAGGTCTTGGCTGATGCACCTGCCAGAGAAATCCATTTCATCATGGGCAGACCTATGCCATGAGTTCATTGGCGCCTTCACAAGCGGCCATCAAGAGCCGGGCCGACCTAGTGACTTGCAACTTCTCTAGCAGAAGGAAGGAGAAACCCTCCATAAGTATTTACAGAGATTCAGCAAAGTTCATAGAAACATTCCAAATATCCATCCAGCAGCTATGATAGCTGCCTTCTAATCCAATGTGCGCAACCGCCGGATTCGCTCCAAGATGAACATGCGGTCGCCAAAGACTGTGAAGGAGCTCTACACCTTGGTGGATAAGTGTGCTCAGATGGAGGAGGGAAGGAAGTTACCCAGAGAGGAAGATTGCACCAATGTTGATTCAGAGGACGATGATGAGTCAACCAGTCAGAAGAACAACAAGAAGCGCAGTAAGAAGCGGAAGGATAAGGCAGTGATGATTGTTGAAGGTTCGGGTACGCCTAGTACCGGCAAGAAGGCCAAAGCAGAGGCCCCCGGCATGGAAGCTGCCGTGTGCGCTAACTGCCGGGAAGCCGCTGCTGCCGAGAAAGCTGGGAAAGGTGAGGGGCCATATTGCAAGATTCGTCAGACCAAAGGCCACGACCTTCAAGAATGTTATCAGGTTGAGCAGCTTGTCAAGAGACAGAGAGCAGAGTATGATAAGCTTGACAAGGAAAAGGGTCAGAATGGCGCTGGCAGTAAGGGTCGAGGTGGTGAAGTAAATCGCCCTGGCAAACCCTTTCAGGACCAAGGAAAGCCTGCCAGAGGTCGAGAGAAGGAAGCCTGTGATGATGAGAGTGATGGAGGGGGTGAAGAGGAAACCAGTGAGCAGGAGTTTCAAAAGGCCATCGACGCCCTGTGCATTGACGGGGGTGCATCTCTGCACGCCTCTCACTGCCAGCTCAAGTGGTGGGCACGAGAAGTCAATGTCGTGGAACCAGCGCCGGAGGCCCGGAAGCCGCTCAAATGGTCCCGCGCGCCCATCATCTTTGACGAAGAGGATCATCCTAGCCGTACCACTACGGTAGGGTGTTTTCCATTGTTGGTCTCTCCACCAATTCGCAACCTCAAGGTCACAAAGATGTTGGTGGATGGCAGGGCCGGGTTGAATCTGATCTCCTCGACGGTTATCAGCAGACTTCAGATAGCAGAAGAAGAACTAGAGGTTACCGACACGTTTCAAGGAGTTAATTCTAGCAGGAGTCATCCTAAGGGAAAGATCACATTGCCGGTAACGTTCGGGGGAGAGCTGAACTACCAGACTGAGAACATTATGTTTTATGTGGTGGATCTTCCCCTGCCGTACAATGGGATTCTTGGACGCCCGACCCTGGTTAAATTCATGGCGGCATCTCGCTATGCCTACAACACCTTGAAGATGCCTGTGCCACTGGGGTCATCACCATCCCATCAGATGAGAAGGATGCAATCATTTGTGTGGACAAGATGTATCGGGACGCAGTCGCGGCAGAGGCAGCGGCAGTAGTAGTTTCCGCCAAGGAAGGCAAGGGAAAGAAGAGGGATTGTAGGGACTCCGACAAAGAGTCCGGGAAGCGTTCTCCCATCGAGCGCACGACATCCATTGATGACGTGCCGGAGTGTTCCAACAGCAAGAGATCCAAAGTCAGTGCACCCCTAGTGAAGAAGGTCCCGGCAGGGCTGGCTGGCGTTGATGGTACTTTCACCATCAACGTCACCCTCGATGACAAATAGGAAAGCGTGCTCGTTGCCTTCCTGCGGGTGAATATCAATGTGTTTGCCTAGCAACCATCTAATATTCCTGGTGTTTCCAGGGAGGTAATTGAGCACCACCTTGTTGTCTGCCCACATGCCCGACCTGTCAAGCAGAAAATCTGGAAGCAGGACTTGGAGATGCAGCAGTTCATTGCTGAAGAGATCAAGAAACTTGAGGCAGCTGGTTTGGTCAGAGGAGTGATGCATCCCACGTGGTTGGTAAATCCAATGGTAGTCCGGACGGCTAACGGGAAGTGGATGCTTTGCATAGATTTCACAGATCAGAACAAAGCTTGCCCGAAGGACCCGTTTCCCTTGCCGCGTATCGATCAGATTGTGGATTCCACTTCAGGTTGTGATTTTCTCTCCTTTCTGGACACATATTCTGGGTATCATCAGATCTTCATGTCCAAGCAAGATGAGGAGAAGACATCATTCATCACTCCATGTGGTATGTAGTGTTTTATCCACATGCCATTCAGATTAAAGAGTCACGGGTCCACTTTTGTAAGGGCAGTCCAGATTGGTTTTGAGCCACAGCTGCACAGAAACATAGAAGCTTATATGGATGCTATTGTGGTCAAAACCAAGGATAGAGCCACCCTTATTCAGGATTTGGAGGAAACATTTGCTAATCCGCGCAAAATCAATTTGAAGCTCAACCAAGGGAAGTGTGTATTTGGTGTTCCCTCCAGCAAATTGCTTGGGTTCTTTGCATCCCATCGCGGGGTTGAAGCTAACCCTAACAAGATCAAAGCTATTGAGCAGATCCAAGCACCAATGATAGTTAAGGATGTGAGGCGTCTAATAGGATGCGTTGCCGCGCTAAGCAGATTCATCTCCAAGTCTGCCAAGCACGCCCTGCCGTTTTTGAAGAAGGCAGGGCCCATGAAGTGGACCCCCGAAGCAGATGCAACTTTGCAAAAGTTGAAGACCTACCTATCCTCTGTGCCTACCCTGGTTGCTCCCAAACCAGATGAACCGTTGCTGCTATACTTAGCAGCGACCAACCAAGTGGTTAGTGCAGCCTTGGTGGTGTAGCGGGAAGTAGACGAAGCAGAAGGAGAACAAGGACCGGCAGAGTCAGAAAAGGATCGAGACAGTGATATGCATGACAGCGAGAACAACCCCAAGGACGCGACAGGGAAGAAAGTGGTGCAGTGCCCAGTGTACTTCGTCAAGTCCTTGTTACAGGGGGCTAGATCGAGGTACTCTGGCGTGCAAAAGTTGTTGTTTGGTCTCATCATGGCCTCAAGGAAACTGCACCACTACTTCCAAGCCCATGAGATCATGGTTATCACTTGTTTCCCGTTGCAAAGGATACTCGGAAACCCTGAGGCTACCGGCATAATAGTGGAGTGGGCTTTGGAGTTGTCCAGTTTTGGTTTGGAGTTTGAGAGCACATCAACAATCCAGAGTAGGGCATTGTCACAGTTCATTGCAGAATGGACGCCAACCCCTGACGAGGAAGTGACAGAGACAATTATCCCGACAAGGAATGACCCCAAGAATGGATTTTAAATTTTGATGGTGCTTTTTCCCTATAAGGTGCAGGAGTTGGCGTGCTTCTTGTTGCCCCCTCCGGGGAGCAATTGAAGTACGCCGTCCAAATGCATTTGACCCGGGAAGAGGCAACCAAAAATACAACAGAGTATGAAGGGCTCCTTGCCGGGCTCAGGATTGCAGCAGAATTGGGAATCAAGAAGCTGATCATTCAAGGAGATTCGCAGCTTGTGGTGAGAAAAGTCAACAAGGATTACCAAAGTCCATTGATGGAGGCATATGTCGAGGAAGTAAGGAGATTGGAGGAGAACTTTGATGGATTGCAAACAGAGCATGTACCCCGTGTGGAAAACAACATAGCTGATCATCTGTCAAAGTGTGCTGCGCAGAAGCTTCCTGTGGAACCTGGGACTTTTGTTCTCCATCTCACTTAGCCCTCCGTACCCCCAACAACAATGGCCCAAAAAAGGAGAAAGTTGGACTCTGATAAGCCTCTCCCGGTAGATCCGTCCGCTCCTGGCAGAGACCCTACCGGAAATAACTCTGCACAGCCTGCCGGACCACACCCTCCATCCGGGCCCATGGACCCCATGAACGAGGCATGTGCTCCCGCAGCAGAAGAGGTGCCACTAGTCCTTGTTGCCGAGCCCCAAGCTCCAACTTGGGCAAGGCACATTGTCATCTTCCTCCAAACCGGAGAGCTTCCCGGCGACCAAGATGAAGCTGAAAGAGTAGCCCAGAGGGCCAATATGCATCAGTTTTTTGATGACACTCTATACAGAAGGAGGCCCAACGGTGTGAAATTGAAGTGCGTCTACCAGGAAGAAGGAAAGGAACTGCTGGCAGAGATACACAAAGGCATGTGCGGCTCCCACATTGGATGAAGGGCATTAGTTGGGAAAGCATTCCGGCAAGGATTCTATTGGTCCACAACCCTCCAAGATGCGGTCGAGCTAGTCACCAAGTGTTAAGCCTGCCAGTTCCATTCCAAGAAAACCCACCTACCTGCCCAAGCTCTTCAGACTATCCCTCTATCATGGCCATTTTCGGTCTGGGGGCTCGATATCTTCGGGCCCTTCCCCCGAGAAATTAGGGGATTTGAATTCTTGTTCGTTGCCATCGACAAGTTTACAAAGTGGCTGGAAGTAACTATCGTGGGAAAGGTGACTGCTCAGTCAGCTATCAGGTTCCTGAAAGAACTGGTGTGTCGTTTTGGAGTTCCAGCAAGGATCATTACTGACAACATGTTGGGAAACGTAGCATGCAATTTCAAAATTTTCCTACGCTCATGCAAGATCTATCAAGGAGATGCATAGAAACGAGAGGGGGAGAGTGTGTCTACCTACCCTCATAGACCGAAAGTGGAAGCCTTTGTTAATGCGGTTGATGTAGTCGAACTTCTTCTCGTTCTGGCCGATCAAGCACCGAACGTACGACACCTCTGAGTTCTACACACGTTCAACTTGATGACGTGCCTCGAACTCTTGATCTAGCAAAGTGTCGAGAGTGAGAGTTCCGTCAGCACAACGACATGGTGAAGGTGATGGTGAAGTGATCTGCGCAGGGCTTCGCCTAAGCGCTACGTGAATATGACCGGAGGCGTAAACTGTGGAGGGGGGCTGTACATGGCTAACAATGTTTGTTGTGTGTTCTAGCGGTGCCCCCCTCATATATATAGGTTGGAGGGGAGGAGAGGCATCCAAGGGGGCGCCCCAAGTAGGAGGAATCCTACTTGGGGTCCTCCCAATTTGGCCTCCCCCCTTACCTATTCCTATTCAGAGTAGGAAGGGAAGAGGGGGAAGGGGGAATCCTATTCCATTTTTCCTTTCCTCCTTCCCCTTTTCTACTCCTATTTGGCCTGCCCATATGGGGGAGCGCACCAGCCCCTTAGGGGCTGCTCTGTCCCTCTCTTGGCCCATTAGGCCCATATAGTTTTCCGGGGGTTGCTCGGAACCCCTTCCAGTGACCCGATATGTACCCGGTACCCCCGAAACACTTCCGCTGTCCAAATACTGTCATCCTATATATGAATCTTTACCTCTCGACCATTTCGATACTCCTCGTCATGTCCGTGATCTCATCCGGACTCCGAACAACATTAGTCACATTCCTTGCAAGGCTTATTATGATGTGCATTACCGAGAGGGCCCAGAGATACCTCTCCGATACTCGGAGTGAAAAATCCTAATCTCGATCTATGCCAACCCAACAAACACCTTCGGAGATACCTGTAGAGCATCTTTATAATCACCCAGTTACATTGTGACACTTGATAGCACACAAGGTATTCCTCCGGTATCCGGGAGTTGCATAATCTCATAGTCGAAGGAATATGTATAAGTCATGAAGAAAGCAATAGCAATAAAACTTAATGATTATTATGCTAAGCTAACGGATGGGTCTTGTCCATCACAACATTCTCGTAATGATTTGATCCCATTCATCAAATGACAACACATGCTTATGGTTAGGAAACTTAACCATCTTTGATTAACGAGCTAGTCTAGTAGAGGCTTACTAGGGACACAATGTTTTGTCTATGTATCCACACATGTATTAAGTTTCCGGTTAATACAAATCTAGGATGAATAAGAAACATTTATCATGATATAAGGAAATATAAATAGCAACTTTATTATTGCCTCTAGGGCATATTTCCTCCAGTCTCCCACTTGCACTAGAGTCAATAATCTAGTTCACATCACCAAGTGATTTAACACCAATAGTTCACATCGCTTATGTGACCAACACCCAAAGGGTTTACTAGAGTCAGTAATGTAGTTCACATCGCTATGTGATTAACACCCAAAGAGTACTAAGGTGTGATCATGTTTTGCTTGTGAGAGAAGTTTAGTCAACAGGTCTGCCATATTCAGATCCGTATGTATTTTGCAAATTTCTATGTCTACAATGCTCTGCACGGAGCTACTCTAGCTAATTGCTCCCACTTTCAATACGTATCCAGATTGAGACTCAGAGTCATCCGGATCAGTGTCAAAGCTTGCATTGACGTAACTCCTTACGACGAACTCTTTGTCACCTCCATAACCGAGAAACATTTCCTTAGTCCTCTTTATGTACCTAAGGATAATTTTGACCGATGTCTAGTGATCTACTCCTGGATCACTATTGTACCCCCCTTGCCGAACTCATGGCAAGCTACACAATAGGTCTGGTAAACAACATGGCATACTTTATAGACCTATGGCTGAGGCATAGGAAATGACTTTCATTCTCTCTCTATCTTCTGCCCTGGTCGGGTTTTGAGTCTTACTCAATTTCATACCTTACAACTCAGGAAATAACTCCTTCTTTGACTGATCCATTTTGATCTCCTTCAAAATACTATCAAGGTATGTACTCATCGAAAGTCTTATCAAGCGTCTTAATCTATCTCCATAGATCTTGATGCCCAATACGTAAGAAGCTTCGCCGAGGTCTTTCTTTAAAAAACTCCTTTCAAACACTCCTTTATGCTTTCCAGAAAATCGTACATCATTTCCGATCAATAATATGTCATTCACATATACTCCCTCCGTTCCAAATTACTCGTCGTAGAAATGGATGTATCTAGAACTAAAATGCATCTAGATACATCTAATTCTATGACGAGTAATTCAGAACGGAGGAAGTACTTATCAGAAAGGCTGTAGTGCTCCCACTCACTTTCTTGTAAATACATGGTTCACCGCAAGCTTGTATAAAACTATATGCTTTGATGAACTCATCAAAGCATATATTCCAACTCCGAGATGCTTGCACTAGTTCCATGGATGGATCGCTGGAGCTTGCACACTTTGTTAGCACCTTTAGGATCGACAAAACCTTTGGTTGCATCATATACAACGCTTGTTTAAGAAATCCATTAAGGAATGTAGTTTTGATGTCCATTTGCCAGATTTAAGCATCGCTACGGGTGAAAAAGTCTCATCATAATCAACTCCTTGAACTTGTCGAAAACCTTACGGGACAAGTCGAGATTTGTAGATAGTAACATCACCATCAACGCCACTATTCTTCTTGAAGATCCATTTATTCTCTATGGCTCGCCGATCATTGGGCAAGTCAACCAAAGTATACACTTTGTTCTCATACATGGATCCTATCTCATATTTCATGGCCTCAAGCCATTTTGCGGAAAATGGGCTCATCATCGCTTCCTCATAGTTCATAGGTCATGGTCTAGTAACATGACTTCCAGAACAGGATTACTGTACCACTCTGGTGCGGAACGTGCTCTGGTTGACCTACGAGGTTCAGTAGTAAGTTGATCTGAAGTTTCATGATCATTATCATTAGCTCCCTCTCTAGTTGGTGTAGGCATCACGGAAATGGTTTTCTATGATGAGAAACTTTCCAATTCGAGGGAAGGTATAGTTACCTCATCAAGTTCTACTTTCCTCCCACTCACTCCTTTTGAGAGAAACTCCTTCTCTAGAAAGGATCCATTCTTAGCAACAAAGATCTTGCCTTCGGATCTGCGATAGAAGGTATACCCAACAATTTTTTGGGTGTCCTATGCATACACATTTCTCCGATTTGGGTTCGAGCTTATCAGGCTAAAACTTTTTCACATAAGCATCGCAACCCCAAACTTTAAGAAACGATAGCTTAGGTTTCTTGCCAAACTATAGTTCATACGGTGTCATCTCAACGGATTTTGATGGTGCCCTATTTAACATGAATGCAGCTGTCTCTATTGCATAACCCCAGAATGATAGTGGTAAATTGGGTAAGAGACATCATAGATCTTACCATATCTAATAAAGTATGGTTACGATGTTCGAACACACCATTACGTTGTGGTGAGTTGTGAAACTATTCCACATTGTTTTAAATGAAGGCCAAACTCGTAACTCAAATATTCGCCTCCGTGACCAGATCATAGAAACTTTATTTTCTTGTTAAGACGATTCTCCACTTCACTCTGAAATTCTTTGAACTTTTCAAATGTTCCAGACTTGTGTTTCATTAAGTAGATATACCCATATCTGCTCAAATCATCTATGAAGGTTAGAAAATAACGATATTGTCGGAGTAATGAGCCATGGGTAGCCGAACCCGAGCCCCCGAGCCTTTCAAAACATAGGGGCCGGCTACGCCCCTCAAGACGACAAGATGAAGCGCCGTCTTCTGGTGGCCGGCTGGCTGAATGGCCGACTGCCAGAAGACGGCCATGCTCAGAAAGGCGGCTTCAAGACGGGCCGACTCCTAGCAGGCGGCCTCCAGAGAGGCCGGCTCCTGGCAGTCGGCCCATGGCGCCCTCAAAGTCTGCGCCCCCATTAAGAAGACAAGATGGGGTACTGCTACAGTGCGAGCCTTCCCCCGGATCCAGGCAGAGATCTCCGCACGACGCGGCACTGTTGCCTCTCCCCCCATACATCATACGTCATACCTGACAGGCGGAGTCCTGTTCCCATGAAGGCCTGTCAGGTACGACTTGCAGACGACGGGCCCTATCTGGCAGCCAGAGCCCTGAAGACGGAGGAGGCTGGGGCAGCCGGACCTCGGAGGAGCCGGCTACCAGCAGGCGGCCGATCCCTCCCTCGGGCCCTATACGCCATCAACCAGATGAGACACGGAGTGGCAACAGTCATCGCCCACCAGGTGGCGGGACTGTAGCCATGCTTCCCCGACCAAGCCTGCGTCATTAGCATTATGGCTACAGTGATCAGCAGCCGGCAAGACCCGCAAGCAGCGTGAGCGGCTTGTCGGCTCCGTACCAGACCAGACGGCGGGGCCCACCAGGCGGCGGGCCCCAGCTGTCGGCAAAGAGGCCGGCGACCAGAGAGAATGACGACCGGGCCCTATGCCTGGCCAGATTACCATTGTACCCCTGATGGTAGGCCTATGTAAACCCCCTAGGGCACCCATGCAAAGGGTTCGGCCCTGTTAGGACTAGACTCATACCTAGAGGAGGAGAGAGCGTTCCTGCCTTCTTCCACCTCTAGCAAACAGCTCGAAGAGCACCATTGTACCACTTACACATTAGTGATCATGCGGAGACCCCCCAGAGCAGGACTAGGGGTGTTATCTCCTAGGAGAGCCCCGAACCTGGGTAAAGTACGCAGGCGTTCGTGTCTACACCTCATCCCGCTTCCAGGCACCGGCGACGTTCTACTAGCTCCCACCATGATAAGCCATCCTTTGGCATATGTCGCACCCAACCCCCGACATTTGGCGCCCACCTTCGGGTTAGGTGCACCGTCTCCCGAAGACCCGTTCTGGACGGAAACCTTGTTCCTTCCTAGCGAGCGCAGCCAGTGGCGTCTGCGCCGAGGCGCTGAACGATCTTGTTGGCGAAATTCGGCTCTCCGACGAGCCCGCGTCCGACGCGGGCACCAATGGCCCCGAAGGCCACCTCATGGGCCTCCTCGATCGGCTCCACGTCGCCAGCGAGCCTGCTGTCGACTTGGTGTCGGTTGGCTCCATCGACTCGATGTTGGTCGACTCCAACACGGCTTCGCTCGACACGTTCCCCTCCAACGTGGTGGTCTATGATGAGCCGCTTCCTCGCGCGGATAGTGGTGGCAGCACCGTCACGGAGGTGCTCGTGATCAGCCACGGCGAGCACTCTGGCGGGGGCGGTCAGGACCCGTTGTAGACGACAATGCAAGACTTGGCTGCGCCAATCCCGGAAGACGCCGACGCCAAGACGCTGGAAGCGCACCGCGTCCAGCTCGTCGAGAGCGCCAGCCGGCTGGCCAGCATGAGACGCCTTTCAGAGGCCTACTAGCGGGAGATGGACCATGCTGTAGGCAGCACTCCGGCTCCTGGTGGGCCTAGCCACGTTGGCTTGATCAGGCAGCGTGACGCGGCCATCGTCAGCATGTTCGGGACAGACCGTCCCGTCTATGCCATGCGTGTAGAGAATATACGAGCTGCCCAGGCGGCAGCAGACGAGCTAGACAAGCTCGAGGGCGATGAGCGTCGCCACATGATGGAGCGAGTTCAGCAGCTCCTTGATGCGGCTGCTGAGCAGCAAGATGCTGGTTGCTGCCCTGAAGCGCCCAACCGGCGAAACGACAACCGACCAGCTCGCCGAGACCAAGGCGCGACATCCCGGATGCCGACTGGTGGCGTCCATGATATAAGAGACAAGGAGCTGGCTGCCAGCCCCAGCCAGACTAACGTCACCATCGAGCGCGACCAAGACGGCCGCCCAAGAGCAGTGCGACGGCGAGACGACTGCCCGCCACCTCCTTCCCGCAGGGAGAGGCGCATCTCCCTGCTGCCTGTTGACCACCCATCACTCGGTGACCGCCTTGGCCGCCGAGAAGGAATCGGAGAAAACGATGCCCGCCACCGGATCGACCACCTTATTCGGTCCCTGGCGCTAGAAGAGGAAGACGAGCTGAGTCCGCCTTGTTTTGACCCCCGCATCCGAGATGAGGCCTTTCCTAAAGGGTTCACTCTCCCAAGAGATACCCTCAAGTACACCGGCTCCGTGAAGCTGGAGGATTGGCTGGTCGACTACTCCACAGCCGTCAGCATCGCCAATGGCAACAAGCGCGCTGCCGTGAAGTACGCCCCCCTCATGCTCTAGGGCACGACCCAGACATGCCTGAGCAGCCTGAAGCCCCGCAGCGTCAACAGCTGGGTTGACTTTACTGAAGCATTCATCCGCAAATTCACCAGCACGTACAAGTGGCCGCCCAAGCCTCGGTAGCTCTCCCTATGCGTCCAAGGCCCCAATGAGTCGACTCGCGACTATCTCACACGCTGGGCCGACCTACACAACTCTTGAGAGGGCGTGCACGAGGTGCAGGCCATTGAGTACTTCACTGCCGGGTGCCCAGAGGGCACCCTCCTCAAGCACTAGTTCCTCTGCGACGAGCCAGCGACCCTTGACGAGCTGCTAATCATAGCAGACAAGTACACCACAGCCGACTCCTCCATGAAGGCGGAAATTCAAGTCAACGTGTCAGGCAAAGTGGCTCCCCAAGCCCCTCAGACCCTGGCTGCCGATGCCAGTCGACGGCAGCAGCTGAACGACAACAAGCGCAAGGCCGCACAGCCGGCTTCCACGAGCCGGCAGGTGTCGGCAGTTGAAGATCGACAACCAGAAGGGCAGCCTCATCCCAATTGTTAGAAGGGTGGCAAGCCTAACTGGATGCCCGCCTTCTCGTACAAGCAGACTCTTGATGCCCCCTGCAAGTTTCATAGCGGTGCGAAGCCATCCAATCACACCACTCAAAAGTGCCATTGGCTCACCAGGATTGCCAAGGGTGACGGACTCCAGCCCGCTCCCCCTGTCGGCCCGCCGCCTCCTCCCCCATAGCAGCCGGCGGCTCGGCCAGTTGGTGTCGTGCAAGATGATTATCCCGAGGAGCATGGGGCCTATGTCGTGTTCACCAGCGTGGCCGATGATAGGTGCAGCAGGCGGCTGGAAGTGAATGCATTAGCATCAGAGACCCCTCGAGTTCATGCATTGGTCAGAGAAACCCATTATCTGGAGCAGAGCTGACCACCCAGAAGTGATGCCAAGCCCCGGCTCCTATGCCTTGGTGTTGGACGCCACATTTGCCACAGAGAGGCGAGCTGCCCGTTTTTCCCGAGTCCTGATAGATGGCGGCAGCAGGATCAAAATTCTGTACAAGGATACCATGGAGAAATTTGGAATCAAGCTGAGACACCTTCAGCCCAGTCGGACTGTTTTCCATGGCATAGTTCCTGGCCTTTCATGCTCACCAATCGGCAAAACTCAGATAGATGTCCTCTTCGGGGACAAAACTCATTTCCATCGAGAGCTAGTCTGGTTTGAGGTGGTGGACCTTGAGAGCCCTTATCACACACTGCTTGGCCGGCCTGCCTTGGCCAAGTTCATGGCGGTCCCCCACTATGCTTACCTAAATATGAAGATGCCAAGCTCTAAGGGAATCCTGACCGTAGCAGGAGACTACAAGAAGTCGTCCGCCTGCGTGGCGGAGAACAACCGGTTAGCTGAGTCCCTCGTGATCGCAGCAGAGAAACGGCTCCTTGACCGGGTTGTGGCGATGGCAGGCAAGCAGCCGAAAATGTCGCCCGACCCCAAGGAGTCGGAAGCCGAGGGCTCGTTCAAGCTGGCCAAAGAAACAAAGAAGATACCTTTGGACCCGGAGCACCCGGAGAGGTATGCTGTCATTGGCGCAAACCTTGACAGTAAATAGGAAGGCAAGCTCGTCGATTTCCTCCGTGAGAATCGGGACATCTTCGCATGGTCCCCCAAAGACATGCCAGGTGTACCGACGAATTTCGCCGAGCACAAGTTACACGTCCGATCTGATGCCAAGCCAATCCAGCAGCCCTTGCGCCGCCTGTCAGAAGAGAAAAGAAGAGTTGTTGTAGAAGAGATAGCCCGGCTCCTGGCAGCCGGCTTCATCATGGAGGTGTTCTTTCCAGAATGGTTAGCCAATCCAGTCCTAGTGCTGAAGAAGAACAAGCAGTGGCGCATGTGCATTGATTATACCAGCCTCAACAAAGCATGCCCCAAAGATCCATTTGCTCTGCCCAGAATCGACCAAGTGATCGATTCTACAGCCGGATGCGAGTTGTTGAGTTTTTTGGATGCATACTCTGGGTATCACCAGATCAAGCTGGACCCGGCCGACAGGATGAAGACCGCCTTCATCACGCCATTTGGAGCCTTCTGCTACCTGACCATGACGTTCGGCTTGAGAAATGTCGGCGCCACCTTTCAGCGTTGCATGCAGAGGTGTCTCCTCAAACAACTCGGCAGAAACACTCATGTCTATGTGGACGATGTGGTGGTGAAGATAGAGAAGCGTGGGACGCTACTGGAGGATCTCAGGGAGACTTTCGAGAACTTGCGCCGATTTCAGATCAAGCTCAACCCGGAGAAGTGTGTCTTCGGGGTACCAGCCGGCCAGCTTCTTGGCTTTCTGGTCTTAGAGCGCGGCATAGAGTGCAACCCCCTAAAGATCAAGGCCATCGAAAGGATGGAAGTACCCACCTGATCTTGGATGTGCAAAAATTTACCGGCCGCTTGGCATCTATTAGCCGTTTCATCAGTCGGCTGGGCGAGAAGGCTCTTCCCATGTACCAGCTCATGAAGAAGACCACCTTTTCCGAGTGGAATGACAAGGCGGATGAAGCTTTTCTCCAGCTCAAGAAGATGTTGACCACCCCGCCTGTCTTGGTGGCCCCGACTCCTAAGGAACCAATGCTCCTCTACATTGCCGCTACCAGTCGGGTGGTTAGCACAGTCATAGTGGTGGAACAGAAAGAAGAAGGCAAAGCCCTACCAATCCAGAGGCCGGCGTATTACCTAAGCGAAGTACTGCCCGCCTCCAAGCAGAACTACCCCCACTATCAGAAGATGTGTTATGGCGTGCACTTTGCTGCCAAGAGACTGAAGCCATACTTCCAAGAGCACCCAATCACTGTGGTCTGCACAGCTCCGCTTGCTGAGATTATTGGAAGTCGAGATGCCTCGGGCCGAGTGGCCAAGTGGGCCATAGATTTGGCCCTTGCACCATCTACTACCAGCCTCGCACCGCCATCAAGTCACAAGCACTAGACGACTTCCTCGTCAACTGGGCCGAGACCCATTACTTGCCGCCTGCGCCAGATTCCACCCATTGGCAGATGCATTTTGATGGTTCAGAAATGCGCACCGGTTTGGGAGCCGGCGTCGTTATCACCTCCCCCAAGGGTGACAAGCTTAGATATGCACTGAAAATTCACTTTGCCGCCTCCAACAATGTTGCTAAACACGAAGCACTCATTCATGGGCTCCGGCTTGCCAAGGAACTCGGCATTCCCCGGATCCTGTGTTACGAAGACTCCAATTTGGTGGTCCAGCAGTCATCAGGCGACTAGGACGCCAAGGATGCAAATATGGCCAGCTACCGCTTTCTCGTACAACAACTCAGTAGATACTTCGAAGGGTGCGAGTTCCTTCATGTGCCAAGAAATGACAATGAGCAAGCTGACGCCTTGGCACGAATCGGCTCCACTCGACAAGCAATACCAACTGGCGTTGCTTTGCAACGACTGCTCAAGCCGTCCGTCAAGCCATCACCAGAGTCAGATTCCATATTTGTGCCGGCTCCTCCTGAAGCAGTTGGATCCGACTTAAGAGCCCCACCAGCCGGCACGGGAACTTCGGCGAACAACCCGGGGACTGCAGCAGTCGGGCCGGGGACTTCATCAGCTCAGCAAGAGGCGGCCGACTCTGACCCACCGCCTCCCAGACCAACCGCCCTTGTACAAGTGGCAGTCCTGGCAGTCGAAGAAATTGCAGCACCTTCATGGGCCAGCCCATCCTCAATTTTTTGGTGAAAAAGAGCTGCCAACCAATGAGATCTCGGCCCAGCAAGTGCAATGCTGGGCGGCAGCATATACCATAGTCAATAGAGAACTTGT
Organism: Triticum aestivum; assembly: GCF_018294505.1. NCBI lineage: Eukaryota > Viridiplantae > Streptophyta > Magnoliopsida > Poales > Poaceae > Triticum > Triticum aestivum. Next base: position 276,435,236 of record NC_057806.1, read on the forward strand.
AAGGCATACTATCACTTGTGTTTACTAGCACTGCGTCCAGCTTGACCAAGGCCAGACAATCCTCAAAGATATCCATCAAGGCGACTGTGGTCACGACGCGACCTCAAGGGCTCTGGTGGCCAAGGCTTTCCGCCATGGTTTTTCCTAGCCGGCTGCCCTAGAAGACGCCAAGGACTTGGTACAGAAATGCAAAGGGTGCCAGAAGTTTCGTTTAAAGCCTCACCAGCCGGCTTCTGCACTCAAGACCATTCCCACCGCCTGGCCCTTTGCCGTCTGGGGCCTGGATATGGTGGGACCATTCAAGACAGCAAGAGGTGGCTTGACTCATCTGCTTGTCGCGGTGGACAAGTTCACTAAGTGGATAGAAGCAAAACCAATCAAGAAGTTGAATGGTCCGACTGATGTGACTTTCACCTCCGACATCACCATCCAGTATGGCATACCACATAGCATCATCACCGACAACGGCACGAATTTCGCTAAAGGTGCCTTGGCCCATTTCTGCATGACGCAGGGCATCTGACTGGACCTAGCGTCCGTTGCCCATCCGCAGTCAAACGGCCAGGTGGAGCGAGCAAACGTCCTCATTTTATCTGACATCAAGCCCCGACTGGTCGAGCCTCTGGAGCGGTCGGCCGGCTGTTGGCTCGACGAGCTTCCGGCCGTCCTCTGGAGCCTGCGCACAACTCCGAACAAGTCAACTGGCTTTACGCCTTTCTTTCTCGTCTACGGTGCTGAAGCCGTCATCCCGACGGACATAGAATTTGAATCCCCTCGAGTCACCATGTACACCAAAGAGGAGGCAGAAGAAGCACGACAAGACGGCGTCGATCTGCTAGAAGAGGGCCGGCTGTTGGCACTCAGCGGGTCCACCATCAACCAGCAGAGCCCGCGCCAATACTACAACTGAAAGGTCAAGCCAAGATCCTTCCAAGAAGGAGACCTTGTGCTCCGGCTGATCCATTGAACAGCCGGCCAGCACAAGCTCTCGGCACCTTGGGAAGGACCCTTCATCATCAGCAAGGTGTCGGGCAACGACTCCTACTACCTCATCGACGCTCAGAAGCCTCGAGCACGCAAAAGAGATGACTCCGGCAAGGGGACGGAGCGACCATGGAATGCGAACCTCTTTCGAAGGGTTTATAGTTGATGCAGTATGTACCACGCCAACTTTTGTATTAAGTACGAAGACTCCGGGTCCCCCCCAGAAGAGCTCTGGGACTGCCCTCTTTTATCTATATGCTAAGTATTATGCCTGTCATTTGTGTTATTTCATTAGTCTGTCTGGCACCGGGTTCGACCAGTCGACCCGGGGACTTGCCACCTTGTACTATGAAATGCTTCCTGCAGCCGGACAAGTAGTGTGTTGGCACCCTAGCTTTTTCCTGCCAGAGGCCGCAGTCTGCAGAGCGGCTGTTCGGTCGGCAGGAATTAAGGCGAAAAGGGCGCCCGCATGAAAAATGGCTAAGGACTTAAGGCATTTACATAGCCCAAGCCGGCTTCTCGCCTCACCAACCGGTTGCCGAGCAACCGGCCGACTGGCTTCAACTTAACTTGCCAAGAAAACTCTAGCCGGCCAAGTACTTGCCTTCCCAAAGTGTCTAAGTACTTGACCCAGCCACAGTCCGCAGAGCAGCTATTCGGCTGGCAAGACGGCAGCCAAAGGAAGGCGGCAAAGGAAAAAGCCAAAAGAGTCGAAGGCAAGGAAAGGTAGAACTGGGATAAAATATTTACACATCAAAGGCTCTTGGCCGACATTCAACATAAGTTCCAAATACACCCCGCAGGTGGAATCGTGCGAAGCTAACAAAGTTCATTGAGACTAATAAACAGGGAGAAATAAAAAGTAAAGTGGCAGCCTAGGGATTGGCGGACGGGTTCGGCGGAGCGGTGGAGTCGGTGGCGTCGGCTGGTCGAGCGGCCCGCTGGTCGGTCCCCGCTTGGTCCCCTCCAACGGCGACCGACTCATTGGGGTGCGGCTCGTTGCTGGAGGCACGGTCGAGTTGGGGCTGGCCGTCCGCTCCGACCTCTGGCGCCTCCTCTTCGCCTTCCTCCTCCCCCTCGTCTTCTCCCTCATTGCTGGAGTCGATCACCTTAGCCGAGTCCTCGCCCTCCTCCGGGTTCAGTCCAAACCACTCTAGCGGCGCCTCGGTGCCGTCCTCAGTCGGCTCCGGGATGAAGACTCTGGTGTCGGTGTACTCAGAAAAAGAAGGAAATGACAACAATCAGCAAAGAAAGATGTAGTGCAAGGAAGATCCGGCCCGACTACTCAGCAGTCGGCCCGGATCTCGGGGATTACAGCCCGCGGGTGCGCCAGCGCGCCCTCGCAGAAAGAATAGGACTTACTCCGGCTCTCCGACAAGTCGGCGGCGCGTTGATCCAGCTCCTGGGCTCTGGAGTTGAAGGCGGCCGCGCGGAGGTTATGATAATCCCGCAACAAATATATTAGTACTCGGAGCTTGCTAGTTAGAGTTTCGGGCCGCTTGCTCAGCAGCTGGCCCCGAAATCGGGGACTACACCCAGTGGGTGCGCTGGCGCGCCCCCATGAAGCAATACAAAAATTGAAAATAAAGGAGCAAGAGGTATACCCGGATGGCCTCTTGAGACTCCAGGAACGCCTTGTTGCAATGCTTAAGAGCATCGGCCTCGGCGTGGAGTTTGGCTTGGACCTCCAGGACCGCCTTGTTCAGGTGGGTCATCCCGCCTGCCCGCGCCCATCCAGCAGGTGCGGCGCTGGTCGCCTCGGTGTCCAGGATGGAGGAGCTCGCAGCACCAACCTCCAGTGGGCGTGGTGCCGAGGCCGCCTTGGCAGGCAGGAGGTGCAAGGGTGTGCGGGCCCCGGGAGCCGGGCCGGTCACCATCTCATTTCCGGCTGGCGGCACCGGTGGGTCGGCCGGCTGCTTATCTCGCGCCTCCTCAGAAGGTGGTGGCGGGGGCACGATTACATCTGGAATGGCGGCATCGCCGCCCTTCCTCTCCATGGTAGGGTGCTCGCCGCCGGTTTCCCCAGACTGCGCCACGAACTCCGGTGGCGGCGGCACAGAGTTCAGGGGGACGACGAACGTCGCCGACTGATGGCGCGCGGCTTCCTCAGCCCGCTTCTTCGCCGCATCAGCGGCCTCGGCCTCCGCCAACTTCTTCAGGGCGGCGGCCTCCGCCTTGTCCGCCTCCGCTTTCTCCAGGCGGGCGGCCTCCTCGCGCGCCTCCTGCGCATTCCGCTCCGTCGCTTCCCGGAGGTCGGCGGAGGTCCGCTGGGTGGTGGTGGAGGTCTCCCCCGACCCCACGATGGAGGCGGCGGCCGACTTCCCAAGAGTGAGCGGGGCCCTAAAATCAAGGGGAACAAAGAGACTCAGAAGAGATTGTCAAGAAAGGAGAAAGTACGAAGGAAGTCAGAACTTACACATAAACCATCGGCGGCGTCTTCACCACCTTGCGGAAGCGGTCGACTTTCGCGGCTGCTTCGTCCCGCTTGGTCGTCGCGGCCAAGCCCCTGGGTTTCTTCGGCCGGCTGCTAAATAGGCTCGGCACGGCTCTGAGTTTATGCACGCCGCCTCGGGCTGCCAGCGCGCCAGACGAGCTCGCGCCCTGCTGGTCGGAGCTCGGCTGGCGGCGCGGGACGACTTCCCCCCGTCGTCATCTAGCCAGTCCTCGAGGCTGGCTCTGATCCCCGATCCGCCTGCGGTGCCACCTCCTCCCTCGGCGTCATCCTCCAAAGCCGCCGCCCCCAAGTCGGGGTCATCTACATCGCTCTTCGCTCGGTCGGGGAGAAATCGACGCTCCAACCCTGCGGCGCCGGCTGCCGGCTGGAGGAGGGCACTCTGTCGAAAGAGCCCGCTGGTCAGATCAGACAAATGGAACCCGGCAAAGAGGAAGAAAAATAGAAGGAAGGGAAAATTACCATAGGCGGGGGGTTGGCGCGGGAATATAGCTCCTTGCCAAACTGCCACTCCTCCGTGAGCTTGCAGTTCGCAAGGTAGTTCACTATGTGAGCTACCTCTGCGTGAGGCATCTCTTTGGTGCACAGCCAGCTTGGATCCCGATGACCGCTCATCTGACTTATCATGTGAGGGTGGCCCTGGAGCGGGAGCACCCGGCGCACCATGAAGGCGGACAGCAAGTCGGACCCGGTCAGGCCCTCCGACTGTACCAGCACCCAGAGCTGTGCGACGGTGGTGGCTCCAGAAGGCGACAACGTCTTGGCCCGGTATGACCAGTTAGGCCGCTTCCCAGTTGGCGGGCCGACAACATAAGATGTCAGGTTGACCCACTCACCCTCCGTGAAGATGCTCTTCACATAAAAATACGACTGCTGCCACAACTTCACCGATTGGATCAACGGGATGGAAGGAAATGGATTGTCGGCTCCCGGCCTCCGCACCGCGATGAAGGTGCCGCACTGAGCCGGCACCCCTGCGACGATGGTGCCGAGCTTGGAGTAGAAGAACCCCCCCCCCCCCGCCAGAGCTCGATGGTGGGGAGGATGCCGAGGTAGCCTTCGCATAAGGTGACGAAGGCGGACAGCAGCACCACCGTGTTCGGGGTGAGGTGGTGCGGCTGGATATTGTAGAATCCGAAGAAGGCTCGGAGAAAGCCGCTCGCCGGTAGGCCGAGGCCGCGCAGGCAGTGCGAGCAGAATATGACCCGCTCGCCCTCCTCCGGGGCCGGCGATATCTCCCCCTTCGGAGCGAGACGGAGCCCCATGTAATTTGCTCGGGGCAGCCGCCGCATCTGGCGGCGAAGTCGATGTTGTCCTCATGAACTGTGGAGCCGTGCTAGGCTCCGACGTGCGCCATGAGGACAAGGGGCGGACGGACGAGCTCGATGGAGACAAGCTGCGGCGGCGCTTCGGCAAGGCTCGGGCGTCGCGGCAAGGAGAAGAAGAAGTGGAAGAAAGAGTGGGGCGGAGGGGCACGCGTGCGTTCCCGCTTCCTCTCCTCCCCTACTTATAGCCTACGGGCTACGAAGCCGAGGGGGTGGGCTTGGGAACGTGGGATTAACTATGCCCACGACCCCACGCCCCCACCTTTGCCGCGCGAATATTGCGCACATTAACTCCTCGGAGTAGCACAACCGCCTACCTCGGCCGCCGCGGATCCGCTCGCTACCCGAGGCCCGGTGGTGGTGAAGGAAATATGCCCTAGAGGCAATAATAAAGTTATTATTTATTTCCTTATTTCATGATAAATGTTTATTATTCATGCTAGAATTGTATTAACCGGAAACATAATACATGTGTGAATGCATAGACAAACAGAGTGTCACTAGTATGCCTCTACTTGACTAGCTTATTGAATCAAAGATGGTTAAGTTTCCTAGCCATAGACATGACTTGTCATTTGATTAACGGGGTCACATCATTAGAGAATGATGTGATTGACTTGACCCATTCCATTAGCATAGCACTTGATCGTTTAGTTTGTTGCTATTGCTTTCTTCATGACTTATACATGTTCCTATGACTATGAGATTATGCAACTCCCGTTCATCGGAGGAACACTTTGTGTGCTAACAAACGTCACAATGTAACTGGGTGATTATAAAGGTGCTCTACAGGTGTCTCCAAAGGTACTTGTTGGGTTGGCGTATTTCGAGATTAGGATTTGTCACTCCGATTGTCGGAGAGGTATCTCTGGGCCGTCTTGGTAATGCACATCACTTAAAGCCTTGCAAGCATTGCAACTAATGAGTTAATTGCGGGATATTTTATTATGGAACGAGTGAAGAGACTTGCCGGTAACGAGATTGAACTAGGTATTGAGATACCGACGATTGAATCTCGGGCAAGTAACATACCGATGACAAAGGGAACAACGTATGTTGTTATGCGGTCTGACCGATAAAGATCTTCGTAGAATATGTGGGAGCCAATATGAGCATCTAGGTTCCGCTATTGGTTATTGACCAGAGACATGTCTCGGTCATGTCTACATTGTTCTCGAACCCATAGGGTCCGCACGCTTAAGGTTTCGATGACAGTTATATTATGAGTTTATGTGTTCTGATGTACCGAAGGAGTTTGGAGTCCCGGATGAGATCGGGGACATGACGAGGAGTCTCGAAATGGTCGAGATGTAAAAATCGATATATTGGACGACTATATTCAGACATCGGAAAGGTTCCGAGTGATTCGGATATTTTCGGGAGTACCGGGGAGTTACAGGAATTCGTATTGGGCCTTAATGGGCCATACAAGAAATGAGAGAAAGGCCTCAAAGGGTGGCCGCACCCCTCCCCATGGGCTGGTCCGAATTGGACTAGGGAGGGGGGGGGGGCGCCCCCTTCCTTCCGTCTCCTTTTCCCTTCCCTTTCCTTCCCTCCTACTCCTACTACTTGGAAGGGCTCCTAGTTCTACTAGGAAAGGGGGAATCCTACTCCCGGTGGGAGTAGGACTCCCCTAGGGCGCGCCATAGAGAGGGCCGGCCCCTCCCCTCCTCCACTCCTTTATATACATGGCCAGGGGGCACCCCATAGACACAATAATTGATCATTGATCTCTTAGCCGTGTGCGGTGCCCCCTCCACCATAATCCTTGATAATATTGTAGCGGTGCTTAGGCGAAGCCCTGCGACGGTAGAACATCAAGATCGTCACCACGCCGTCGTGCTGACGGAACTCTTCCCCGACATTTTGTTGGATCGGAGTCCGGGGATCGTCATCGAGCTGAACGTGTGCTAGAACTCGGAGGTGCCGTAGTTTCCATGCTTGATCGGTCGGGCCGTGAAGACGTATGACTACATCAACCGCGTTGTTATAACGCTTCTGCTTCCGGTCTACGAGGGTACGTAGACAACACTCTCCCATCTCGTTGCTATGCATCACCATGATCTTGCGTGTGCATAGGAAATTTTGAAATTACTACGTTCCCCAACAGTGGCATCCGAGCCTAGGTTTTATGCGTTGATGTTGTGCACGAGTAGAACACAAGTGAGTTGTGGGCGATATAAGTCATACTGCTTACCAGCATGTCATACTTTGGTTCGGCGGTATTGTTGGATGAAGCGGCCCGGACCAACATTACGCGTACGCTTATGTGAGACTGGTTCTACCGACGTGCTTTGCACACAGGTGGCTGGCGGGTGTTAGTTTCTCCAACTTTAGTTGAACCAAGTGTGGCTACGCCCGGTCCTTGCGAAGGTTAAAACAGCACCAACTTGACAAACTATCGTTGTGGTTTTGATGCGTAGGTAAGAACGGTTCTTGCTCAGCCCATAGCAGCCACGTAAAACTTGCAACAACAAAGTAGAGGACGTCTAACTTGTTTTTGCAGGGCATGTTGTGATGTGATATGGTCAGGACATGATGCTAAATTTTATTGTATTTGATGATCATGTTTTGTAACCGAGTTATCGGCAACTGGCAGGATCCATATGGTTGTCGCTTTATTGTATGCAATGCAATTGCGTTGTAATGCTTTACTTTATCACTAAGCGGTAGCGATAGTCGTGGAAGCATAAGATTGGCAAGACGACAACGATGCTACAATGGTGATCAAGGTGTCGCGCCGGTGACGATGGTGATCATGACGGTGCTTCGGAGAAGGAGATCACAGGCACAAGATGATGATGGCCATATCATATCACTTATATTGATTGCATGTGATGTTTATCTTTATGCATCTTATCTTGCTTTGTTTGATGGTAGCATTATAAGATGATCTCTCACTAAATTTCAAGATAAAAGTGTTCTCCCTGAGTATGCACCGTTGCCAAAGTTCGTCGTGCCCAGACACCACATGATGATCGGGTGTGATAAGCTCTACGTCCATCTACAACGGGTGCAAGCCAGTTTTGCACATGCAGAATACTCAAGTTAAACTTGACGAGCCTAGCATATAACAGATATGGCCTCGGAACACGGAGACCGAAAGGTCGAGCGTGAATCATATAGTAGATATGATCAACATAGTGATGTTCACCATCGAAACTACTCCATCTCGCGTGATGATCGGACATGGTTTAGTTGATTTGGATCACGTGATCACCTAGAGGATTAGAGGGATATCTATCTAAGTGGGAGTTCTTAAGTAATATGATTAATTGAATTTTAATTTATCATGAACTTAGTCCTGGTAGTATTAGCATATCTATGTTGTAGATCAATAGCTTGCATTTAGCTCCCCTGTTTTATTTTTGATATGTTCCTAGAGAAAACTAAATTGAAAGTTGTTAGTAGCAATGATGCGGATTGGATCCGTGATCTGAGGTTTATCCGCATTGCTGCATAGAAGAATTATGTCTTTGATGCATCGCTAGGTGACAAACCTATTGCAGGAGCAGATGCAGATGTTATGAACATTTGGCTAGCTCAATATGATGACTACTTGATAGTTTAGTGCAGCATGCTTAAACAGCTTAGAATCGGGACTTCAAAGACGTTTTGAACGTCATGGACCATATGAGATGTTCCAGGAGTTGAAGTTAATATTTCAAGCAAATACCCGAGTTGAGAGATATGAAGTCTCCAACAAGTTCTATAGCTAAAAGATGGAGGAGAATAGCTCAAGCAGTGAGCATGTGCTCAGATTGTCTGGGTACTACAATCGCTTGAATCAAGTGGGAGTTAATCTTCCAGATAAAATAGTGATTGACAGAATTCTCTAGTCACCATCACCAAGTTAGTAGAATTTTGTGATGAACTATGATATGCAAGGGATAACGGAAACAATTCCCAAGCTCTTCGTAATGCTGAAATCGACGAAGGTAGAAATCAAGAGAAAATATCAAGTGTTGATGGTAGACAAGACCACTAGTTTCAAGAAAAGGGCAAAGGGAAGAAGGGGAACTTCAAGAAGAACGGCAAGCAAGTTGTTGCTCAAGTGAAGAAGCCCAAGTCTTGTCCTAAGCCCGAGACTAAGTGCTTCTACTGCAAAGGGACTGGTCACTAGAAGCGAAACTGCCCCAAGTATTTGGCGGATAAGAAGGATGGCAAAGTGAACAAAGGTATATTTGATATACAGATTATTGATGTGTATTTTACTAGTGTTTGTAGCAACCCCTCGGTATTTCATATTGGTTCAGTTGCTAAGAGTAGTAACTCGAAACGGGAGTTGCAGAATGAACATAGACTAGTTAAGGGTGAAGTGACGATGTGTATTGGAAGTGGTTCCAAGATTGATATGATCATCATCGCACACTCCCTATACTTTTGGGATTAGTGTTGAACCTAAATAAGTGTTATTTGGTGTTTGCGTTGAGCATGAATATGATTTGATCATGTTTATTGCAATACAGTTATTCATTTAAGTAAGAGAATAAATTGTTGTTCTATTTACATGAATAAAACCTTATATGGTTACATACCAAATGAAAATGGTTCGTTGGATCTCGATCGTAGTGACACACATATTCATAATATTGAAACCAAAAGATGCAAATTTAATAATGATAGTGCAACTCATTTTTGGCACTGCCGTTTAGGTCATATTGGTGTAAAGCGCATGAAGAAAATCCATGCTGATGGGCTTTTGGAATCACTTGATTATGAATAAATTGATGCTTGCGAACCATGCCTCATGGGCAAGATGACTAAGACTCCGTTCTCCGGAACAATGGAGCGAGCAACAGATTTGTTGGAAATCATACATATTGATGTATGTGGTCCGATGAATATTGAGGCTCGCGGCAGGTATCATTATTTTCTGATCTTCACAGATGATTTGAGCAGATATGAGTATATCTACTTGATGAAACACAAGTCTGAAACATTTGAAAAGTTCAAAGAATTTCAGAGTGAAGTGGATAATCATCGTAACAAAAATAAAATTTTCTACGATATGATCGTAGAAGTAAAATATTTGAGTTACGAGTTTGGCCTTCAGTTAAAAACAATGTGAAATAGTTTCACTACTCACGCCACCTGGAACACCACAGTGTAATGGTGTGTCCGAACGTCATAACCGTACTTTATTAGATATGGTGCGATCTATGATGTCTCATACCGATCTACCACTATCGTTTTGGGGTTATGCATTAGAGACAGTTGCATTCACGTTAAATAGGGCACCATCTAAATCCGTTGAGACGACACCGTATGAACTATGGTTTGGCAAGAAACCTAATCTGTCTTTTCTTAAAGTTTGAGGTTGCAATGCTTATGTGAAAAAGTTTCAACCTGATAAGCTCAAACCCAAATCAGAGAAGTGCGTCTTCATAGGATACCCAAAAGAAAATGTTGGGTACACCTTCTATCACAGATCCGAAGGCAAAATATTTGTTGCTTTGAATGGATCCTTTCTAGAGAAGGAGTTTCTCTCGAAAGAAGTGAGTGGGAGGAAAGTAGAACTTAATGAGGTAACTGTACATGCTCCCTTATTGGAAAGTAGTTCATCACAGAAATCTGTTCCTGTGACTACTACACCAATTAGTGAGGAAGCTAATGATGATGATCATGTAACTTCAGATCAAGTTACTACCGAACCTCGTGGGTAAACCAGAGTGAGATCCGCACCAGAGTGGCACTGTAATACTGTTCTGGAGGTCATGTTACTTGACCATGACAAGCCTATGAACTATGAGGAAGCGATGATGAGCCCAGATTCCGCGAAATGGCTTGAGGCCATAAAATATAAGATGGGATCCATGTATGAGAACAAAGTGTGGACTTTGGTTGACTTGCCCGATGATCAGTAAGCCATAAAAAATAAATGGATCTTCAAGTGGAAGACAGACGATGATAGTAGTGTTACTATCTACAAAGCTAGAATTGTCGTAAAAGGTTTTCGACAAGTTCAAGGTGTTGACTACGATGAGAGTTTCTCACTCGTATCTATGCTTAAGTCTGTCCGAATCATGTTAGCAATTGCCGCATTTTATGAAATCTGGCAAATGGATAAACAAAACCTTATTCCTTAATGGATTTATTAAAGAAGAGTTGTATATGATGCAACCAGAAGGTTTTATCAATCCTAAAGGTGCTAACAAAATATGCAAGCTCCAACGATCCATCTATGGACTGATGCAAGCATCTCGGAGTTGGAATACACGCTTTGATAAGTTGATCAAAGCATATAGTTTTATACAGACTTGCGGTGAAGCCTGTATTTACAAGAAAGTGAGTGGGAGCACTACAACATTTCTGATAAGTATATGTGAATGACATATTGTTGATCGGAGATAATGTAGAATTATTCTGCAAAGCATAAAGGAATGTTTGAAAGGAGTTTTTCAAAAAAATACCTCGGTGAAGCTGCTTACATATTGAGCATCATGATCTATAGAGATAGATCAAGACGCTTGATAAGTTTTTCAATGAGTACATACCTTGACAAGATTTTGAAATAGTTCAAAATGGAATAGTCAAAGAAGGAGTTCTTGCCTGTGTTACAAGGTGTGAAGTTGAGTAAGACTCAAAACCCGACCACGACAGAAGATAGAGAGAGAATGAAAGTCATTCCCTATGCCTCAGCCATAGGTTCTGTAAAGTATGCCATGCTGTGTACCAGACCTATTGTATACCCTCCCTTGAGTTTGGCAAGGGAGTACAATAGTGATCTAGGAGTAGATCACTGGACATTGGTCAAAATTATCAGTAGTGGAATAAGGATATTTTTCTCGATTATGGAGGTGACAAAAGGTTCGTCGTAAAAGGTTACGTCGATGCAAGTTTTGACACTGATCCAGATAACTCAAAGTCTCAATCTGGATACATATTGAAAGTGGGAGCAATTAGCTAGAGTAGCGCAGTGCAGAGCATTGTTGACATAGAAATTTGCAAAATACTTACGGATCTGAATGTGGCAGACCCGTTGACTAAACTTCTCTCACAAGCAAATCATGATCACACCTTAGTACTCTTTGGGCGTTAATCACATAATGATGTGAACTAGATTATTGAATCTAGTAAACCCTTTGGGTGTTGGTCACATGACGATGTGAACTATGGGTGTTAATCACATGGTGATGTGAACTATTGATGTTAAATCACATGGCGATGTGAACTAGATTATTGACTCTAGTGCAAGTGGGAGACTGAAGGAAATATGCCCTAGAGGCAATAATAAAGTTATTATTTATTTCCTTATTTCATGATAAATGTTTATTATTCATGCTAGAATTGTATTAACCGGAAACATAATACATGTGTGAATACATAGACAAACAGAGTGTCACTAGTATGCCTCTACTTGACTAGCTTGTTGAATCAAGGATGGTTAAGTTTCCTAGCCATAGACATGAGTTGTCATTTGATTAACGGGGTCACATCATTAGAGAATGATGTGATTGACTTGACCCATTCTGTTAGCATAGCACTTGATCGTTTAGTTTGTTGCTATTGCTTTCTTCATGACTTATACATGTTCCTATGACTTTGAGATTATGCAACTCCCGTTTACCGGAGGAACACTTTGTGTGCTACCAAACGTCACAACATAACTGGGTGATTATAAAGGTGCTCTACAAGTTTCTCCAAAGGTACTTGTTGGGTTGGCGTATTTCGAGATTAGGATTTGTCACTCCGATTGTCGGAGAGGTATCTCTGGGCCCTCTCGGTAATGCACATCACTTAAAGCCTTGCAAGCATTGCAACTAATGAGTTAGTTGCGGGATCATTTATTACGAAACAAGTAAAGAGACTTTCCGGTAACGAGATTGAACTAGGTATTGATATACCGACGATCGAATCTCGGGCAAGTAACATACCGATGACAAAGGGAACAACGTATGTTGTTATGCGGTCTGACCGATAAAGATCTTCGTAGAATATGTGGGAGCCAATATGAGCATCCAGGTTCCGCTATTGGTTATTGACCGGAGACATGTCTCGGTCATGTCTACATTGTTCTCGAACCCGTAGGGTCCGCACGCTTAAGGTTTCGATGACAGTTATATTATGAGTTTATGTGTTTTGATGTACCGAAGGATTTAGGAGTCTCGGATGAGATCGGGTACATGACGAGGAGTCTCGAAATGGTCGAGACGGAAAAATCGATATATTGGACGACTATATTCGTACATCGGAAAGGTTCCGAGTGATTCGGGTATTTTCAGGAGTAACGGGGAGTTACGGGAATTTGTATTGGGCCTTAATGGGCCATACGGGAAAGGAGAGAAAGGCCTCAAAGGGTGGCCGCACCCCTCCCAATGGGCTGGTCCGAATTGGACTAGGGAGGGGGGCACCCCCTTCCTTCCTTCTCCTTTTCCCTTCCCTTTCCTTCCCTCCTACTCCTACTACTTGGAAGGGCTCCTAGTTCTACTAGGAAAGGGGGAATCCTACTCCCGGTGGGAGTAGGACTCCCCTAGGGCGCGCCATAGAGAGGGTCGGCCCCTCCCCTCCTCCACTCCTTTATATACATGGCCAGGGGGCACCCCATAGACACAACAATTGATCATTGATCTCTTAGCCGTGTGCGGTGCCCCCTCCACCATAATCCTTGATAATATTATAGCGGTGCTTGGGCGAAGCCCTACGACGGTAGAACATCAAGATCGTCACCACGCCGTCGTGCTGACGGAACTCTTCCCCGACATTCTGCTGGATCGGAGTCCGGGGATCGTCATCGAGCTGAACGTGTGCTAGAACTCGGAGGTGCCGTAGTTTCGGTGCTTGATCGGTCGGGCCGTGAAGACGTACGACTACATCAACCGCGTTGTTATAACGCTTTTGCTTCCGGTCTACGAGGGTACGTAGACAACACTCTCCCCTCTCGTTGCTATGCATCACCATGATCTTGCGTGTGCGTAGGAAATTATGAAATTACTACGTTCCTCAACAGGTGGCGGGCCCGGCCTGCGGTCGCGTCCCGTCATGCACGTGGGCTGGCAGGCCAACTCGGCCAGCCAGTGCCACGTGGCATGCCCGCAACAGACGGTAGGTAGAGAAGCTTATCAAGCATGCCACATGATTCCCACCAACACATTCAAAATCCTAGAAGAATCCAACTGGACGCAGCCGATTCCCGCCGGTCGGCACCTCATGAGTCGGACGAAGCCTCCTTCAGGGCACCCAGAAGAGGAAACTGTTGAGGCTCCCCGGCTCCTCAACCGTGGCCCCTCACCAGCTTCGGGGACTACTATCGGAGTAATGGGCCACGGGTAGCCTAACCCGAGCCCCTGAGCCTTTCAAAACATCAGGGCCGGCTGCGCCCCTCAAGATGGCAAGATGAAGCGCCGCCTTCTGGTGGCCGGCTGGCTGAATGGCTGACTGCCAGAAGACGGCCATGCTCAAAAAGGCGGCTTCAAGACAGGCTGACTCCTAGCGGGCGGTATCCAGAGAGCCCAGCTCCGAGCAGTCGGCCCATGGCGCCCTCAAAGTCTGCGCCCCCATTAAGAAGACAAGACGGGGTACGACTACAGTGCGAGCCTTCCCCCCAGATCTAGGGACGGGGGTGGCCACAGTGCCCCGTACAGGCAGAGATGCGGCACTGTTGCCTCTCCCCCCATACGTCATACCTAATAGGAGGAGTCCTGTTCCCGCTAAGGCCTGTCAGGTACGGCTTGCAGACGGCGGGCCCTATCTGGCAGCCAGAGCCCTGAAGACGGAGGAGGCTGGGGCAGCCGGACCTCGGAGGAGCCGGCTACCAGCAGGCGGCTGATCCCTCCCTTGGGCCCTATACGCCATCAACCAGATGAGACACAGAGTGGCAACAGTGATCGCCCACCAGGCGGCGGGACTGTAGCCACGCTTCCCCGACCAAGCCTGTGTCATTAGCGTTATGTCTACAGTGATCAGCAGCCAGCAAGGCCCGCAAGCGGCGGGAGCAGCTTGTCGGCTCCGTACCAGACCATAGGGCGGGGCCCACCAGGCGGCGGGCCCTAGCTGTCGGCAAAGAGGCCGTCGACCAGAGAGAATGACGACCGGGCCCTACGCCCGGCTAGATTACCATTGTACCCCTGGGGGGTAGGCCTATATAAACCCCCAGGGCACCCATGCAAAGGGTTCAACCCTATTAGGACTAGACTCATACCTAGAGGAGGAGAGAGCGTGCCTGCCTTCTTCCACCTCTGGCAAACAGCTCGAGGAGCACCATTGTACCACTTACACATTAGTGATCATGCGGACAACCCGCAGAGCACGACTAGGGGTGTTATCTCCTAGGAGAGCCCTGAACCTGGGTAAAGTATGCCGGCGTTTGTGTGTAGGATCGAAAGTATGTCCAGAGGGGGGGGGGTGATTAGACTACTTGACCAAATAAAAATCTAGCCTTTTCCCAATTTTAGTTCTTGGCAGATTTTAGCGACTTTGGACAAGTCAAAGCAATATTAACACAATTCAAGCAAGCATGCATAGAGTATATGAGCAGCGGAAAGTAAAGCATGTAACTTGCAAGAATGTAAAGGGAAGGGTTTGGGGGATTCAAACGCAATTGGAGACACGGATGTTTTGTCGTGGTTCCGATTGGTGGTGCTATCATACATCCACGGTGATGGAGACTTCAACCCATGAAGGGTAACGGTTGCGCGAGTCCACGGAGGGCTCCACCCACGAAGAAGCAACCTTGTCTATCCCACCATGGCCATCGCCCACGAAGGACTTGCCTCACTAGCGGTAGACCTTCACGAAGTAGGCGATCTCCTTGCCCTTCCAAACTCCTTGGTTCAACTCCATAATCTTGTCGGAGGCTCCCAAGTGACACCTAGCCAATCTAGGAGACACCACTCTCCAAGAAGTAACAAATGGTGTGTTGATGATGAACTCCTTGCTCTTGTGCTTCAAATGATAGTCTCCCCAACACTCAACTCTTTCTCACAGGATATGGATTTGGTGGAAAGAAGATTTGAGTGGAAAGCAACTTATGAAGGCTAGAGATCAAGATTCATATGGTAGGAATGGAATATCTTGGTCTCAACACAAGTGTAGGTGGTTCTCTCTCAGAAAATATAGGTTGGAAGTGTAGGTTTGTTCTGATGGCTCTCTTCACGAATGAAGAGGAGGTGGAGGGGTATTTATAGCCTCGACACAAAATCTAACCATTACACATAACTTCCCAAACTCGGTGGGACCGAATGGTTAAACTCGGTCTGACCGATTTAGCAAAGCTAGTGACCGTTAGGGTTTTCGGTGGGACCGACATGCAACTCGGTAGGACCGATATGATTAGGGTTAGGGCATAACGTAGTCTCGGTGAGACCGATTACACAAACTCGGTGAGACCGATTTTGGTAATAAGCTGACCAGAGAGTTGGTCAGGTAAACTCGGTGAGACCGATTGCTCATCTCGGTGAGACCGAAACGTTATGAAGGGAAAACAGAGAGTTTACATTGCAATCTCGGTGGGACCGATCGCTCATCTCGGTGAGACCGAAATGTTACGAATGGAAACCGAGAGATTACAACCCCATCTCGGTGAGACCGAGATCGCTATCGGTGAGACCTATTTTCCTAGGGTTTGTGGCAGTGGCTATGACATCTGAAACTCGGTGGCGCCGAATATAAAGAATCGGTGGGGCCGAGTTTGACTTTTGGTTTAGGTCATATGTGGATGTGAGAAAGTAGTTGAGGGTTTTGGAGCGTATCACTAAGCATTTTGAGCAAGAACCTCATTAAGCAACACCTCATCCCTCCTTGATAGTGTTGGCTTTTCCTATAGACTCAATGTGATCTTGGATCACTAAAATAGAAAAGTAGAGTCTTGAGCTTTGAGCTTGAGCCAATCCTTTGTCCTTAGCATTTTGAGGGGTCCACTTTTCTCATCCATGCCATGCCAATCATTGAGCTTTCCTAAGATATTAATCTTGAAATAGCATTAGCTCAATGAGCTATATGTTATTAGGAATTACCAAAACCACCTAGGGATAGTTGCACTTTCAATCTCCCCCTTTTTGGTAATTGATGACAACATATAGATCAAAGCTTCGACAAATGATAATAAGAGTGAAAAACATTGTCGCTTTGAGAAGTATGTGAAAAGCAAGAGCTCCCCCTAAGTTTGTGCATAGTTTAAGATTTGCTTTGGACTGCAAATGCACAAAGAGTTAGGATCATGGGTTACTCTTCCATGTCACATACATCTTGGTGGAGCGCTCAAAATGATAATAATTAAAATACATGCACTCATCACCAAGCAAAGTGAGTGATCACATAAAAAGGATAATGTCATCCAACAAGCATTAAGGTAGCATATGATCAAACACATGATCATCCAAGTATCACAAAGGCATAAAGTATCTCAACCAAGCAAATAAACGAAGTTTAACCACCAAACAAAAAGAGAGAATAAAAAGCAACGCTCTCTCTCGAAGCCTATGATCTATACATTTTCTCCCCCTTTGGCAACAAGTTACCAAAAAGGTCATAAAAATGCATAGTGCTAAATCGACTCTCAGGCTTAGTCTTTAGGTGGTGGTGTAGACATAACTCCAAGGACGAAGGCATCAGTTGATGTAGATGGAGCGGGTGGAGTAGGTGCTGGAGCTGGTGGCACTGAAGCTGTAGCTAGTGTAGATGAAGTTGCTCTGGTGTCTGGAACATGCACTGCAGCAGACCTCTGACCTCTGGGCACTCTAGCAAAAGCATCAGTGGTTGTCTTGCCCTTCTTCTCCTACACTTCATCCTGAAGTTGCTCAATGACTGACTGGATCTCAGTGACCTTCACATCTAGGTCATAGAACTTCTGCTCCACAATCCTCTCGAAGCTCTCCTGGTTTTGAGTCAGGGTAGCCAATCCCTTCTCAACCTTGGAGTGGAGGCAATCAAGTAGCCAAGCTGTTCATGCGTGCTCTTCAGAAGATACTGAGATGCCTCTTCAGTAGTTGGCATCTTTGCAGCCTTTTCATCCATTGCCTTCTAATTCTTGGCTTGTGCGTGCACAGAAGATGGTTCATTTTCATCCATCACCATAGTGTTGTCCTCAGAGTCTGGGTAGATGGGCAGGTGCTCCTTGTCCAGCAAATATGTGCTAGTGCCCATCTTGGAGTTAATCAGCTCCTGGATCTGTGGGGCATATCCACAACTCCTCTTCTGATCTGTAGTTGTCCTCTTTATGGTTTCCACAATTAGGCTCATGACTTTGAACTTCTGTGGGACATCAAAGATGTGAAGCAAGTTAATTGCATGGCCTCTGATCATCTTGTGATCACCTGACTTTGGCAAGAGAGTGTGCCTGAGGATCCAGTTGATTGTTGGCAAGCCTGACAGAAGGTAATGTACTGATCCAAACTTGTGTGTCTCAAGAGCAGCATCTGGGATCTCCTTGTACATGTGTGCCATCGTGTTGTGATCCTTCTTATTCTTGGCATAGACATCCAAGTCATCTTCATGTTCTTCTGGGGCATTGATCAACTTATCCCATTATGCAACTGTTGACTGGTACCTAGTGCCTTCAGACATCCAGACAATCCTTCCATCTGGGTAGAAGTGAGCTGTGGAGTAGAACTGCATGATGAGCTCATCATTCCACTTTGTGAGCTTCTGAGCCACAAACTCATCAACTCCACAAGCCTTGAAGCTGTCATATACACCAGGGAAGTGATCCTCATTCTCCTCAATGAATGTCCAATTGACCCATCACATGTCACACACTATGGGCTTCTTGTCAAGCAAGATAGTCTCATAGAAGTCCTGCTGTTCCTTTGTAGTCCACAGCAGTCCTTCTCCTGGTGGCATATGGATCAGACTCTCTCCATAGCCTTAGACCAAAGTCCTTCCTGACTTTCATGTTCTCTGCAACTAGATGAGCATCATTGTGGTCTGGAATTTTTGGCTTCAATTTCCTCAAGACAACAGAATCATCTTCTTCTTCCATTGCAGCTTCAGGCATTGGGGCCTTGTTCTTCTCTACTGCTGGGATGTTCTTGGTGCTCCTCTTGGGTGCAGTTTTGGGTTTTGGAGCAGCTGGCTTAGAAGTTCCTTTGGGCTTAGATGGAGCAGCCCCTGATCTTATGGCATCCCCCATAAGCTTCTGAGCTTTAGGTGCTGGTGCAGCATCCTCTTCCTCTTCCTCTTCTTCAGAGTCTTTCATTATTGAAGATCTCCCAAGCACTCTGGCAGTGGTCTTCTTGACCATTTCCTTTCTTTTCTTTTCTGCCACAGCCTGCTCTTTGGGTGCAGATCCCAAAGTCTCTTGAGTAAATGTTCTGGCTTTTGACATTGGAGCTCTCTTGGTAGGAACCTTTTGCTTCATCCCTGGCTTAGTGGCAGCAGCTGTGCCATATTCCTTTTTCAGGACTTTCCTCTTTGAGGTGGCTCCTTCCTCCTCAGCCACATAGTCCTCATCCTCTGACTCTGAGGTTCTATTCTTGCTGGCCCTGGTGGTAGCCTTTGGCAGATTGCTTGGTGTGCTCCTACTGCCATCATCTGAGCTGCTAGAGGGACTAGTGCCCTCACTCAAGTGAGCCTGCTCCTCTGACTTGTTCTGACTGTCACTCTGATCTGACATGATGCAAGCACTGACAGCAGACCCTGTGAACAGATTATAGATGATGTAGAGTGGATGAGCATCACAAAGTGTAGAGGTTTTTGCAAAAGAATGAATTAAAAACTTAGTTTTAGTTTTCCACAGAAAGCATTTCGGATCTATCGATTTGCAAACTCGGTGATACCAAAGCAGCTTTTGGAACCTAAACTAGTGAACTCGGTCAGACCGAGTCACAGCTCAATGGCACCGAGACTGCTAGGATTTCACAAAGTGCTCAACTCGGTCACACCTATTTGCAATTCTCGGTCAGACCGAGAATCACATGTGCAATGGCCTGAGCCAGATCGGTGGAACCGATTTCATCAACTCGGTTGGTCCGAGATGGTTTCGGCAGAAACATAATCCTAAATTTTCAATTCACGACTAAACTACGAAGTGTTTTTGATGGATAGAATGATCTCAATCATGGCAAGATACATGGCAAAGCAATGTGCTGGGGAATCGGAGTAAGAACAACACAAAGATCAAGCCCATACCCTAGTTCGGCAATGAACTTGCTAAGGCGGAAACGGCGGAGACGATCCCGTTGACGGCGGCAGAGACCAGCGATAGGAGGCGGTTGGCGATGAGGAGGATGATCCGGAGACCCAGGGAGGTAGAGCAGGCTAAGCGCGGGCGAAGAGGTTCAGAAAGTTTTCCAAAATTTGGGTCGCGGATATATATAGCCCGACTCTGCCGGTTACTGAAACTCGGTGTGACCGAAAAGTTCAAATCGGTTGCACCGAGATTGAAAACCTAGATCGACTTAGTGATCTCGATATGACCGAAATGGATGAATCGATCAGACCGAAACACACAAAGAAGTTTTGGAAGTTTAAGTCTATGACGAATCGGGGACTTCGAGTGCTCCTCACACAAAGTGGTTCGAATCTGACTTGATCAAACTTTGTGATGCAGCATGAATAGAGTTTGAGACGAGAAAAGCATAGATAGCTAGAGAAGGTTCTTAGGCATTCTTGTCCATCCACTTGGCCAAAAGAAAAGGAAACCAATCAATCAAAACAACAAGTGGATGTCCTCGAATGAGTAAATTATGCAACCGACATGCTCACACAATAAAAATGACAAATGAAATACGTGGCAAAGCATGCACAAACAATTCTTAGCATCTATCAAGCAATTGGCGATGACTAGGTCATCTATATATGAGTTTATTGACTTAGGAGTCAAATGAGAACATTTGATCGTAGGTCATACTCATCGTTTAAGCACAAGTGGGGTTACCACTTTTACATAAAGCGTTGTTATGTTCAGACCATTAGAGTTGCTTTAGCTCAATTCTTAGAGTAAAGCTCCCCCTAGATGTGAGATCCCCCCTAAGAGGGATGAACTAACCTTGGGTTTTGTCGATGATGAATTCTTGTAGGTGTTGAAGATGTGAATGCTCTAAGTTGATGTAGATCATTCGGGGCTATCCTTTGGAGTGAATTGCACTTTCAATACCTACACGGGTTAGTCCCACAAGGAACAAACAAGGATATCCATATACATAGAGTGATGCACACACAATATGATGTCCATGAAAGCATTAGGTTACCTTGTCCCTAGTCTTACCAACAAGAGGGTTTGTGACTCCTTAAACTAGTGCAAGATGTGGAAGTTGATTGCACTTGTTCTTGCCAAAATGATAAGAGTGAAGTATGTTGGCGGAGTCACCCTCAAGAACTCTCTAGTTCTTCTTCTTCGGGATCCACACCATTTTGATGGGAATCCTTGGAGTTGTAGTTATACTTGATGAAGTGGAACTTGATGTAGTCTTGGGAACCCACTTGACCAAGGCCTTAGGAGCTTCTTCAAATGCATCAATTTCCTCTTGAAGCTTGTCCTTGCCTTTTTCCTTGTGGTCTTGTGGTGGAAGATCATCTTGAGCTTGTGTCCCCTTGACAGAAGTAGGATCATACTTCTCTTGTTGAGGAACAAACTTCGTCTTGGGGTATTGATCTTCTTCCCACTCAACTCCATTGGCATTGATCTTTCGTTCAAAACCAATATATTGATTCTTCCGGTGCCTTCCTTGCTTGCGTACAATTTCCTCGAATTGCTTACTCCCGGCAAGGCTCCTGTAAACATGTTTCTCTATGATTCCCTTCAATAAGCTATTTTCTTGCTCAAGTGTAACTTGGCTAAAAGAATCATTAGTGGAATCAAGAGAACTACTAGAAGCAACAATATTGGATTTAGCATGATTATTGTTACTACTAGAAGAAGAATCCTTCTTGTTCTTGTTACTAGACTTGACTTGAGGCATGTAAGTGGATAAGAGTAAACGCTTGGCAATGTAAGAAGAACTTTTCTTGCGAAGATCATCATTGATTGCCTTTAATAACTCATGCTCTTGCTCAAGATTGAGATTCTCAAAACGTAATTTCTCATGAGTCCTTAAAAGTTCTTGATGATCTCCTAAGACAGTTTCATGAGCTAACTTAAGAGTGTTTAGTTCTTTAGTTAGAGACTCAATCTTCTCCTTATCATTGTCATTCATTTCATCTTGATTAGCATGATTAATTGACGTTTCATCATAGTATTCATCACTAGAGTTGTCAACAAGTAAATCATCATCACCTAACAAGTCATCTTCATCACTATTGAAATCAATATACTCGGGGTGTGATACCTTTGGGCCTTTAGCCATGAAGCATCTTCAAATTCCTTCATTTGGTGAATCAAATATGTCGTAGGAGTTGGTTGACACAAGTGCTACACCGGCAACACCTTCTTCTTGAGTATATTCGGAGTCGGACTGATAGCTTCTCTCGGAGTGAATGTCGGAGTCGCAGCCAGATACCCATTCACCAACATGAGCTTGATGTCTTCATTTTGTGTAGCTCCTTGATGACTTGTCCTTCCTTTCCGAATCCTTGCTCCTCCAGGAGGGTCTCCGTTCATAACGATCATCCCTACTCCTTCTCTCCCTCGATGGTGATTCTTCTCTTATACTTCTTCTTTTGGGAGAATCTTCTCTTCTCTTGTGGGGGGCCGTACACTCATTGGAATAGTGTCCGAGTCTTCCACAATTGTAGCAGTTTCGCTGTCAACTAGAAGATCTTTTGTCATTGTAGGACCTTGAATTGAAACTTCTCTCTTTGCTTCTACTTTTGTAGAAATTGTTGAAGTTCTTCACCATTAGGCTCAATTCTTCATTGAAGGTTTGTTTCTCACTTGAAGCTTTGTAAGCACCACTTGACTTGTTATGGAGCTTCACATGAGGCTTTGTAAGCACCACTTGACTTGCTATGGAGCTCCTCCTTATCCTTGAGTGACATCCATGAGCAACAATTCTTCGAATGACTTCCGTTGGCTTGAGGTCTTTGTAATTTGGCATCATTTGGATCAATGTGCATACGGTATCATATTTTCCATCCAAGGCTCTTAGGATCTTCTTGATGATGAATTTGTCGGTCATCTCTTCACTTCGTAAGCCGACAATCTCTTTGGTGATAAGAGCAAGCCTAGAGTACATTTCAGCGACACCTTCACCATCCTTCATTTTGAACTTGTCAAGTTGACTTTGAAGCACATCCAACTTGGATTCCTTGACGGAGTCGGTACCTTCATGCATATCAATCAAAGTACCCCAAATTTCCTTTGAATTCTCAAGACGGCTGATTTTGTTGAATTCTTCGGGGCACAATCTGTTGAAGAGGATATCACAAGCTTGAGCATTGTATTGTAGCATCTTCAACTCTTCCACGGTAGCTTCACGGTTCGGCTCTCTCCCATCAAAGAATTCACCTTGCAAGCCAACACACACAATAGCCCAAATGGCGGGGTTATGTCCAAGAATATGCATCTTCATCTTATGCTTCCAACTAGCAAAATTAGTGCCATCAAAGTAAGGACCTCTACGGTGGTAATTTCCCTCGCTAGACTCCATACTCTCCTAGGTTGTGAAACCAAGGCTATGACTTCCAAAAGCTATGAAAATCAAAGCAAATGGAGACCAAAGCTCTGATACCAATTGTAGGATCGAAAGTATGTCTAGAGGGGGGGGGTGATTAGACTACTTGACCAAATAAAAATCTAGCCTTTTCTCAATTTTAGTTCTTGGCAGATTTTAGCGACTTTGGACAAGTCAAGCAAACTTAACACAATTCAAGCAAGCATGCATAGAGTATATGAGCATCGGAAAGTAAAGCATGTAACTTGCAAGAATGTAAAGGGAAGGGTTTGGGGGATTCAAACGCAATTGGAGACACAAATGTTTTGTCATGGTTCCGATAGGTGGTGCTATCGTACATCCACGTTGATGGAGACTTCAACCCACGAAGGGTAACGGTTGCACGAGTCCATGGAGGGCTCCACCCAC
This sequence comes from Triticum aestivum, assembly GCF_018294505.1. Lineage (NCBI taxonomy): Eukaryota > Viridiplantae > Streptophyta > Magnoliopsida > Poales > Poaceae > Triticum > Triticum aestivum. The sequence continues at coordinate 276,458,893 of NC_057806.1, forward strand.
GAAGGGTCCATGAAGAAGCAACCTTGTCTATCCCACCATGGCCATCTCCCACGAAGGACTTGCCTCACTAATGGTAGATCTTCATGAAGTAGGCGATCTCCTTGCCCTTCCAAACTCCTTGGTTCAACTCTACAATCTTGTCGGAGGCTCCCAAGTGACACCTAGCCAATCTAGGAGACACCACTCTCCAAGAAGTAACAAATGGTGTGTTGATGATGAACTCCTTGCTCTTGTGCTTCAAATGATAGTCTCCCCAACACTCAACTCTCTCTCACAGGATATGGATTTAGTGGAAAGAAGATTTGAGTGGAAAGCAACTTGGGGAAGGCTAGAGATCAGGATTCATATGGTAGGAATGGAATATCTTGGTCTCAACACAAGTGTAGGTGGTTCTCTCTCATAAAATATAGGTTGGAAGTGTAGATTTGTTCAGATGGCTCTCTTCACGAATGAAGAGGAGGTGGAGGGGTATTTATAGCCTCCACACAAAATCTAACCGTTACACATAACTTCCCAAACTCGGTGGGACCGAATGGTTAAACTTGGTCTGACCGATTTAACAAAGCTAACGACCGTTAGGGCTTTTGGTGGGACCGACATGCAACTCGGTAGGACCGATATGATTAGGGTTAGGGCATAACGTAATCTAGGTGAGACCGATTACACAAACTCGGTGAGACCGATTTTGGTAATAAGCTGACCAGAGAGTTGGTCAGGTAAACTCGGTGGGACCGATCGCTCATTTCAGTGAGATTGAAACGTTACGAAGGGAAAATAGAGAGTTTACATTGCAATCTTGGTGGGACCGATCGCTCATCTCGGTGAGACCGAAATGTTACGTAGGGAAACAGAGAGATTACAACCCCATCTCGGTGAGACCGAGATCCCTATCGGTGAGACCAATTTGCCTAGGGTTTGTGGCAGTGGCTATGACATTTGAAACTCGATGGCGCCGTATAGAAAGAATCGGTGGGGCCGAGTTTGACTTTTGGTTTAGGTCATATGTGGATGTGAGAAAGTAGTTGAGGGTTTTGGAGCATATCACTAAGCATTTTGAGCAAGAACCTCATTAAGCAACACCTCATCCCTCCTTGATAGTATTGGCTTTTCCTATAGACTCAATGTGTTCTTGGATCACTAAAATAGAAAATGTAGAGTCTTGAGCTTTGAGCTTGAGCCAATCCTTTGTCCTTAGCATTTTGAGGGGTCCACTTTTCTCATCCATGCCATGCCAATCATTGAGCTTTCCTGAGATATTAATCTTGAAATAGCATTAGCTCAATGAGCTATATGTTGTTAGGAATTACCAAAACCACCTAGGGATAGTGCACTTCCATCGTGTCTATGCCTCATCCCGCTTCCAGGCACCAGCGACGTTCTACTCGCTCCCACCATGATAAGCCATCCTTTGGCATATGTTGCACCCAACCCCCGACAGATACCCGCCGCGAGCCTCAACACTCGTCGGACTGCATACATCGGTATGTATTATTTCCAATAAGTCACTGGGTCGCTCCATTGTTCCAGAGAACGGAGTCTTAGTCATCTTGCCCATGAGGCATGATTCGCAAGCATCAAATGATTCATAATCAAGTGGTTCCAAAAGTCCATTCGCATGGAGTTTCTTCATGCGCTTTACACCAATATGACCTAAATGGCAATGCCACAAATATGTTGCACTATCATTATCAACTTTGCATCTTTTGGCATCAATATTATGAATATGTGTATTATTACGATCGAGATTCAATAAACCATTTACATTGGGTGTATGACCATAGAAGGTTTTATTCATGTAAACAGAACAACAATGATTCTCTGATTTAAATGAATAACCGAATTGCAACAAACATGATCCAATCATATTCATGCTCAACGCAAACACCAACTAACATTTATTTAGGTTCAACACTAATCCCGAAGGTAGAGGGAGTATGCGATGGTGATCTTATCAAACTTGGAATCTCTTCCAACACACTTCATCACTTTGCCCTCAACTAGTCTCTGTTCATTTTGTAACTCCTGTTTTGAGTTACTAATCTTAGCAACTGAACCGGTATCAAATACCCAGAGGCTACTATGAACACTAGTAAAGTACACATCTATAACATGTATATCAAATATAACTTTGTTCACTTTGCCATCCCTCTTATCCGCCAAGCATTTGGGGCAGTTCCGCTTCCAGTGACCATTTCCTTTGTAGTAGAAGCACTCAGTTTCAGGCTTGGGTTCAGCTTTTGGGCTTCTTCCCGAGAGTGAAAACTTGCTTGTCACTCTTCTTGAAGTTCCCTTTCTTTCCCTTGCCCTTTTTCTTGAAACTAGTGGTCTTGTTAATCATCAACACTTGATGTTCTTAATTGATTTCTACCTTCGATGATTTCAGCATCGCAAAGAGCTTGGGAATCATTTTTGTCATCCCTGGCATATTATAACTTGGTGATAGTGACTAGAGAACTCTGTCAATCACTATCTTATCTGGAAGATTAACTCCCATTGATTCAAGCGATTGTAGTACCCAGACATTCTGAGCACATGCTCACTAGCTGAGCTATTCTCCTCCATCTTGTAGGAAAAGTACTTGTCAGAGGTCTCATACCTCTCGACATGGGCATGAGTCTGAAATACTAATTTCAACTCTTGGAACAACTCACATGCTCCGTGGCGTTCAAAACGTTTTTTAAGTCCCGGTTCTAAGCCATAAAGCATGGTGCACTAAACTATCAAGTAGTCATTATATCGAGCTTGTCAAACATTCATAACGTCTACGTCTGCTCCTGTAATAGGTCTGTCTCGTAGCGGTGCATCAAAGACATAATTCTTCTGTGCAACAATGAGGATAATCCTCAGATTACAAACCTAGTCCACATCATTGCTACTATCATATTTCAACTTAGTTTTCTCTAGGAACATATCAAAAAACATAAGGGAGCTACAACGCGAGCTATTGATATAGAACATAATTTGCAAATACTATCAAGACTAAGTTCATGATAAATTAAGTTCAGTTAATCATATTACTTAAGAACTCCCACTTAGATAGACATCCCTCGAGTCATCTAAATGATTACGTGATCCAAATCAACTAAACCATGTCCAATCATCACGTGAGATGGAGTAGTCTTCAATGGTGAACATCTCTATGTTGATCATATCTACTATATGATTCATGTTCAGCCTTTTGGTCTCCAGTGTTCCGAGCCCTTGTCTGTACATGCTAGGCTCATCAAGTTTCACCCGAGTATTCCGCATGTGCAAACATGTAATGCACCCATTGTATGTGAACATGGAGCTTATCACACCCGAACATCACGTGGTGTCTTAGCATGACGAACTTTCACAACGGTCCATACTCAGGGAGAACACTTACACCTTGAAATTTTAGTAATGGATCATCTTATAATGGTACCGCCGTACTTAGCAAAATAACATGCATAAAGGATAAACATAACATGCAATCAAAATATGTGACATGATATGGCCATCATCATCTTGTGCCTTTGATCTCCATCTCCAAAGCACCGTCATGATCTCCATCGACACCGGTGGACACCTTGATCTCCATCGTAGCGCCGTGGTCGTCTCGCCAACTATTGCTTCTACAACTATCGCTAACGCATAGTGATAAAGTAAAGCAATTACATGGCGTTTGCATTTCATACAATAAAGAGACAACCATAAGGCTCCAGCCGGTTGGCAGTGACTTTTACAAAACATGATCATCTCATACAATAACGTTTATCACATCACAACATGCCCTGCAAAAACAAGTTAGACGTCCTCTACTTTGTTGTTGCAAGTTTTACGTGGCCATTACGGGCTTCTAGCAAGAACCGTTCTTACCTACGCATCAAAACCACAATGATGATTTATCAAGTTTGTTGTCTTAACCTTCAGCAAGGACCGGCCGCAGTCAAATTTGATTCAACTAAAGTTGGAGAAAGAGACACCCGCCAGCAACCTTTATGCAAAACTAGTTGCATGTCTGTCGATGGAACCGTTCTCATGAACATGGTCGTGTAAGGTTGGTACGGGCCGGTTCATCGAACAATACCGCCGAATCAAAATAAGGCATTGGTGGTAAGCAGTATGATGATCACCGCCCACAACTCTTTGTGTTCTACTCGTGCATATCATCTACGCACAGACCTGGCTTGGATGCCACTGTTGGGAAACATAGCATGCAACTTCAAAATTTTCCTACGCTCACGTAAGATCTATCAAGGATATGCATAGCAACCAGAGGGGGAGAGTGTGTCTACATACCCTCGTAGACCGAAAGCGGAAGCGCTTGCTAACATGGTTGACGTAGTCAAACTTCTCGTTCTGACCGATCAAGCACCGAACGTACGGCACCTCTGAGTTCTGCACACATTTAGCTCGATGACGTCCTTGGAACTCTTGATCCAGCAAAGTGTCGAGGGAGAGTTCCGTCAGCACGACGGTGTGGTGACGGTGATGGTGAAGTGATCCGCGCAGGGCTTCACCTAAGTGATGACCCATAAGTATAGGGGATCTATCGTAGTCCTTTCGATAAGTAAGAGTGTCGAACCCAACGAGGAGCAGAAGGAAATGATAAGTAGTTTTCAATCACGTATTCTCAGCAAGCACTGAAATTATCGGTAACAGAAAGTTTTGTGATAAGGTAATTTGTATCGGGTAACAAGTAATAAAGTAAATAAGGTGCAGAAAGATGCCAATCCTTTGTGTAGCAAAAGACAAGCCTAGAAAAACTCGTATATAAAGGAAAGCGCTCCTGAGGACACATGGGAATTATCGTCAAGCTAGTTTTCATCACGCTCATATGATTCGCGTTGGGTACTTTGATAATTTGATATGTGGGTGGACCGGTGCTTGGGTACTGCCCTTACTTGGACAAGCATTCCACTTATGATTAACCCCTCTTGCAAGCATCCGCAACTACAAGAGAAGTATTAAGGTAAACCTAACCATAACATGAAACATATGGATCCAAATCAGCCCCTTACGAAGCAACGCATAAACTAGGGTTTAAGCTTCTACCACTCTAGCAACCCATCATCTACTTATTACTTCCCAATGTATTCCCTAGGCCAAAATAATGGTGAAGTGTCATGTAGTCGACGTTCACATGGCACCCCTAGAGGAAAGACAACATACATCTCATCAAAATATCGAACGAATACCAAATTCACATGACTACTTATAGCAAGACTTCTCCCATGAACTCAGGAACAAACGTAACTACTCACAAATCATATTCATGTTAATAATCATAGGGGTATTAATATGCATAAAGGATCTGAACATATGGTCTTCCACCAAGTAAACCAACTAGCATCAACTACAAGGAGTAATCAACACTACTAGCAACCCACAGGTACCAATCTGAGGTTTTGGAACAAAGATTGGATACAAGAGATGAACTAAGGTTTGAGATGAGATGGTGCTGGTGAAGATGTTGATGGAGATTGACCCCCTCCCGATGAGAGGATCGATGGTGATGACGATGGTGATGACTTCCCCCTTCCGGAGGGATGTTTCCCTGAACAGCTTCGTCGGAGCCCTAAATTAGTTCCGCCAAGGTTCCGCCTTGTGGCGGCGGTGTTTCGTCCCGAAAGCTTGCTTATGATTTTTTTAGGGCGAAAGACTCCATATAGCCAAAGATGGGCACCAGAGGCCTGCCAGGAGGCCCTCGAGACAGGGGGCGCGCCCCCACCCTCATGGATGGTGGGTGGCCCCCCTCCGGTGCTTTCTTCGCCCAATATTTTTCATATAATCCAAAACTAACTTTCGTGGAGTTTCAGGACTTTTGGAGTTGTGCAGAATAGGTCTCTAATATTTGCTCCTTTTCCAGCCCAGAATTCCAGCTGCTGGCATTCTCCCTCTTCGTGCAAACCTTGTAAATTAAGAGAGAATAGGCATAAGTATTGTGACATAATGTGTAATAACAGCCCATAATGCAATAAAGATCGATATAAAAGTATGATGCAAAATGGACGTATCAACTCCCCCAAGCTTAGACCTCGCTTGTCCTCAATCGGAAGCCGATATCGAAAAATATGTCCACATGTTTAGAGATAGAGGTGTCGATAAAATAAAATACGAACATGAGGGCATCATGATCATTCTTATAACAGCAACATATATATATATTGTCATATGATTTCTTATGCTAAAGTAACAATTCATTCAAATTTCAAGTATGAATCAGAAACTTCATTGAAAACTAACAAACTATAATCTCAGTCATTGAAGCAATTGCAATTTATCATAACATCGGAAAGAGTCAATATAAGAGACTTTTAGCAAGTCCACATACTCAACTATCATTTAGTGTTTAACAATTGCTAACACTCACGCAATACTTATGAGTACGAAGCTTTCATCGGACACAGAGAAAGATAGGGGCTTATAGTTTTGCCTCCCAACCTTTTACCTCCAGGGTAATGTCAACAATAATAGTTCATGAAAACTCACATCCAATTAGCTATATATATCAGGATCTTTCCAACACACATTGCTTGCCAAAGGATAAAATGTAAAAAGGAAAGGTGAAGATCACCATGACTCTTGTATAGTATATAAGACAAAAATAAAAGATAGGCCCTTTGCAGAGGGAAGCAGAGGTTGTCATATGTTTTTATGGTTGGATGCATGAAATCTCAATGAAAAAGAATGTCACTTTATATTGCCACTTGTGATATGGACCTTTATTATGCAGTCCATCGCTTTTATTTCTTCCACATCACAAGATCGTATAAAGCTTATTTGCTCCACACTAATAAATCATACATATTTAGAGAGCAATTTTTATTGCTTGCAACAATGACAACTTACTTGAAGGATCTTACTCAATCCATAGATATATATGGTGGACTCTCATGGCAAAACTGGGTTTAAGGATATTTGGAAGCACAAGTAGTATCTCTACTTGGTGCAAGGAATTTTGCTAGCATGAGGGGGAAAGGCAAGCTTAACATGTTGGATGATCCATGACAATATAATTTATTTCGGATGTAAGAAAACATAAACCATTACATTGTATTCCTTGTCCAACATCAACTTTTTAGCATGTCATATTTTAATGAGTGCTCACAATCATAAAAGATGTCCAAGATAGTATATTTATATGTGAAGACCTCTCTTTCTTTATTACTTCCTATTAATTTCAACGATGACCAAAACTATGTTTGTAAACTCTCAACAACTTTTATTCATCATACTTTTTATATGTGAAGTCATTACTCTCCATAAGATCAATATGATCTCTTTGTTTCTTTTTGTTCTTACTCTTTTTTCTCAAGGATCATAGCAAGATAGCAAAGCCCTTGACTCAACACTAATCTTTATTATATATAGATCACGGACTCGATTACATAGAAGGATCATAAAGCAAAACTCCAAACTAGATCATGCTAAAATTTTATTCTACTAGATCAAGGTATTACAAAAAGGATCGAACTAAGACTATGTTTGTCAACTCTCAACAACTTGTATTCATCATACTCTTTATATGTGAAGTCATTAATCTCCATAAGATCAATATGATCTCTTTATTTCTTTTTATTATTTCTTTTATTCCCTCATGATCATAGCAAGGTAATCAAGCCCTCGACTCAAAACTAATATTTATTGTATATAGCTCACGGACTCGATTACATAGAAGGATCATAAAGCAAAACTCAAGACTAAATCATACTAAAACTTTATTCTACTAGATCAAGATATAACCAAAAGGATCAAACAAAAAAACAGTAAAGATAGAAGTGTGATGGTGATACGATACTGGGGCACTCCCCCAAGCTTGGCAGTTGCCAAGGGAAGTGCCCATACCCATGTATTTATGTCTCTTTCTTCGGAGGTGGGGGAGATGGTGATGATGATGACAATTGTTCCTTCAGCCTTTTCATATTGTAATTGAGAAGAGCGATCTCCTCCTTTAAATCATCGACCTCCGATTCCAGCTTCAAGATCTTGTCACATAAATCTCGTTTACTTTTCTGCCGAAATTGAGAAGGAATAGATCGGTTGTTAGATAGTTTATCCCTCTTAGGGAGACTAGACTTCTTGAACTTCACGTGCATATCCCCAGGTTGAGGTAGAGGAACATCCTCCTCCTACGAACTTGAATCATTGATCCTCCTCAAATGAGCATCCTCCTCATCATCCGTAGTTTGACCACAAGGAGATAGGTCGCCGTAGGTCTTTGGGTCAGCAATGAGATGTGAGACATAGCTCTCTCCATCGGAGTCTTGAGATGACATGTTGCTCTAAATCTACTGCAGAAACAACTCGAAACAAAAATAGAGGATATTTGTGTGGTACGGTGGTCAAAACCTCCAGGAGATTATATAATGAATTTTTACCGACCAAAAGAAGTATCGTGTAAGAAAACGGAGTCCAGATGGCACACGAGGTGCCCACGAGGTAGGGGGGCGTGCCCAGGGTGGTAAGGCGTGCCCTCCGCCCTCGTGCATGCCTAGTGTCCTTTCTGGACTGCTTCTTATTTTCCTATTTTCTTAAATATTCCAAAACGGAAAAAAATTGCTATTAGAACTATTTTGGAGTCGGTTTACTTACCACACCACATACCTCTTCCTTTTCGAAGGATGAAACATTCTGGAAGGTGTCCCTTATATACTCCTCCGGGGTTACGGTTTCAATGACATTAGTTTCAACATTTATAGGATTACTTGAGATATAGTGTTTGATTCTTTGACCGTTCACCACCCTCGGATTTGTGCCTTCGAAGTTGTTGATTTTTATGGCACCGGAATGATAGACCTCCTCGATAACGTAAGGACCTTCCCATTTAGAGAGGAGTTTTCCTGCAACAAATCTTAAACGAGAGTTGTATAACAATACATAATCACCTACATTAAACTCATGTTTTTGTATCCTTTTGTCATGCCATCTTTTAACTTTTTCTTTAAACAGTTTGGCATTCTCATAGGCCTGGGTTCTCCATTCATCAAGTGAGCTAATGTCAAATAGTCTCTTCTCACCGGCAAGTTTGAAATCATAATTGAGCTCTTTAATGGCCCAATATGCCTTATGTTCTAGTTCGAGAGGTAAGTGACATGCTTTTCCATAAACCATTTTATATGGAGACATACCCATAGGATTTTTATATGCAGTTCTATAGGCCCATAATGCATCATCAAGTTTCTTGGACCAATTCTTTCTAGATCTATTAACAGTCTTTTGAAAAATTAATTTAAGCTCTCTATTACTCAGTTCTACTTGACCACTAGACTGTGGATGATATGGAGATGCAATTCTATGATTAACATCATACTTAGCAAGCATCTTACAAAAAGCGCCATGAATAAAATGTGAACCACCATTAGTCATTAAGTATCTAGGGACTCCAAACCTCAGAAAAATAACTTCTTTAAGCATCTTAGTAGAGGTTTTATGATCAACACTACTAGTTGGAATAGCTTCTACCCACTTAGTAACGTAATCAACATCAACTAAAATATGTGTATACCCATTAGAGGAAGGAAACGATCCCATATAATCAAAGCTCCAAACATCAAATGGTTCAATAACAAGTGAATAATTCATAGGAATTTCTTAACGTCTACTAATGTTACCAATTCTTTGACATTCATCACAAGACAATACAAACTTATATGCATCCTTGAAGAGCGTAGGCCAATAAAAACCGATTGCAATACCTTATGTGCAGTTCTATCTCCAGCGTGGTGTCCTCCATAAGCCTCGGAGTGACACTTGCGTAGGATCTGTTCCTGTTCATGCTCAGGTACACAACGTCTAATAACACCATCTACTCCTTCTTTTTAAAGGTGTGGGTCATCCCAGAAGTAATGTCTTAAATCATAGAAAAACTTTTTATTTTGCTGGTATGTGAAACTAGGTGGTATAAATTTAGCAACAATGTAATTGGCATAATCATCATACCATGGAGCAGTATGAGAAGCATTTATGATAGCTAATTGTTCATCAAGAAAGCTATCATCTGTAGGTAGTGGGTCATCAAGAACATTCTCTAACCTAGACAAGTTGTCTGCAACAGGGTTCTCAACTCCCTTTCTATCAATAATATGCAAATCAAATTCTTGTAGTAGGGGAACCCATCTAATAAGTCTAGGTTTAGCATTTTTATTTTCCATAAGATATTTAATAGCAGCATGATCAGTGTGAACAGTTACTTTAGAATCAACAATATAAGGTCTGAACTTATCACAAGCAAACACAACTGCTAAAAATTCCTTTTCAGTAGTAGCATAATTTCTCTGGGCACTCTCTAGAGTTTTACTAGCATATTGGATAACATTTAATTTCTTATCAACTCTTTTTCCTAGAACAACACCTACATCATAATCACTAGCATCACACATAATTTCAAAGGGTAAATTCCAATCAGGAGGCTGAACAATAGGTGCAGAAGTCAAGGCTTCCTTAAGTATTTCAAATGCTTCTACACAATCATCATCAAAGACAAAAGGAACATATTTTTGTAAGAGATTAGTCAGAGGCCTGGAAATTTTTGAGAAGTCTTTAATGAACCTCCTAAGGAAACTTCTTAACCTTTAATGCCCTTTGGACACGACATCTTTTCAATAGCATCAACTTTAGCTTTATCAACTTCAATACTTCTTTCAGAAATTTTATGCCCCAAGACAATACCGTCATTAACCATAAAGTGGAACTTCTCCCAATTCAAGACAAGATTAGTTTCTTCACATCTCTACAAAACCCGATCAAGGTTGCTTAAGTAATCATCAAAAGAAGTTCCATATACAGAAAAATCATCCATGAATACCTCAACAACCTTTTCACAAAAGTCAGAGAATATCGCAGTCATACATCTTTGAAAGGTAGCAGGTGCATTACAAAAACAAAAAGGCATACATCTATAAGCAAAGGTACTGAAAGGACAAGTAAAGGTGGTCTTTTCTTGACCCTCTTTTGACACACGTATTTGAGGAAAACCAGAATAACCATCTAGAAAGCAAAAATGTGTATGCTTAGATAATCTTTCTAGCATTTGATCAATAAAAGGTAAAGGGTAATGAGCCTTTTATTAGCTTTATTTAGTTTTCGGAAATCAATTACCATTCTATAACCTGTACACTACAAAAAAAGACACATCCATGACATTTTGGGCCGAACGAATTTTTTCTGTCATACATATGACACTTCTGTGACGATAATTGTGACAAAATACGGTATCATCATAGATGTGGTTGGATCCTACTTCTATGACAAAAAATCATGACAGAAAATGGGCTTTTCGTCCTGGGCGGGCCGGAGACGCAGCTGCATGACATTCTTTGGGCCGTCCATGACGGAAAAAACCATGGTAGAAGCAAGGGGGAGGAAAATTTCGGGGAGTTCCCGGTTACAGTGGGAGGTCGGGGGCCGAGCGATGCGTGTTTCTCTCGTACACGTACACGCGTGTGTGCGAGGCGTTGGCTCTAACTGAACCCGAGCGAGGCGTTGGGCTCTAACTGAACCCGAGCTATTGCACTGCAGGCTACACGTTACTGAACCAGAGCGATCGATCGATGGCTGTTAACTGAACCCGATCGAGCGATTCCTTCGCTACTGCTGCTAACTGAAGCCGATCGATGCTGCCTCTGGATGAACAGTGAGCGTTGCGGGGGGGGGGTGGATGAACAGTTCCCGATGGGGGTGGATGAATAGGACCTCGTGGTGTTGCCTCTGGATGAATAGGACCCCGATCGATCGAGCCGGTTGGGGCTGGATGAACAGGACCCCGTGGAGGGCTGGATGAACAGGACCACTCCGTGGAGGGCAGGATGAATAGTAGACAGTGGAGGGCAGGATGAGCAGTAGCCCATGGAGGGGTGGTTGAACAGGAGCCCGTGGAGAGGGCTGGTTGAACAGTAGCCGGTGGAGTAGCGCGCGGTGGAGGCTGGATGAACAGGAGCCCGTGGATGAATAGTCGCAGGTGGAGGCTGGAGGAGGTCGATGGTGGATGAACAGTAGCTCGTGGAGGCTGGAGGGAGTCAACGGAGGAGATGAACAGTATCCCATGGAGTCCCGTTTTGCAGTAAGCCACACCCCTCCCAATGAACAGGACCCCCGTTTCGACCGTATCGCTCCAACACAAGTCCGTTTCGTCCGTTTTGCGGTACGCCACACCCCTCCCGATCAACAGGACCCCTGTTTCGACCGTAGGAGGTCCGTTTCCTCAGTTTTGCGGTACGCCAGACCCCTCCCGACGAACAGGATCCCGTTTCGAACATGGCCGGTCGAACACAAGGCTGTTTCCTCCGTTCTGTGGTACGCCAGGCCTCGTTTCCATCACCTGTTCTGTCCAAGCCCTCCCGATGAACACGACCCATTCCGTTGCCTCCCCATGAACACGACGCATTTTGTTGCCTCCCCATGAACACGACGACGACGTTGTTTCTCCGTTCCGACCCAGCCATGTACACGAGCCCTGGCCATACGTATGCACGAGTAGGCATTCGAGACCCCGCCCGTATGTACACATACGTGGCCGTATTTTCTTTCTTGCACCCTCGCCACCTCTACTACGACACGTGCGTGCCTCTACATCGACCAGTATATATGTAGGTACACGTTCGCGACCAGAATGACAATGCTACATACGCTTCAACCAGGTGGGTCCCGACTGTCAGGCACTTCCTTATGTGCGAAGATGTAGCTGGTGGGTCTAAGCAGTCAGGGGGGGCGAAATACGGTGGCCCATCCGGTGGGTCCCGCTGTTAGGTGGAGGAATAATTATTTTGCATGTAATAAGGAGGCACTTCCTTGCTGCGGCCGTGGACCTAGCTGTCAGCCTCTCCACGTACACTCCACGTCCGATGGAAGCCGTTCCTTGACCACGTTGACCACGCCGCGTCGAGAGCACCAGGGCGGTGGACGACGGCGAGGCCTAGGAAGGGGACAGCGCGGAGCCGGGGAAGACGCGGCAGTGGATGCCCACGCGTAGAGGAGTACGAGGGTTCACTGGTTCGCTGCGGTGTGAGGCTGCCGTCGCCGCAGAATAACATGGGGTGTGGGTGAGTTGAGGGATGGCCTGGCCAGCGGTGGGAGTAGTAGGGGGCGGTGAGGCCTCCTCCACATCGCAGCCGACCACGGGAGGCAAGAGCACGAAGCACGACCGACGCTGGTTTGGGCGGCTGGAGCAAGAAGACCAGAGGTTGAAGAAGCACTACGGGCGTTGGATGGACATCGTACGGTCACTGGAGCTAGAATCGTGCATATTGACTAAGTTGACAAAGCCCTCCGTCCCCGTCAACTTAGTAGGCCCACAAATCAGCCTGCCACTATACTGGGTCCCAGCTAACAGGGGGAGTATTCATTTTTTTGTGCGTAATAAGGAGGCACTTCCTTGCGTGCAAAGATATAGCTGGTGGGTCCGAGCTGTCAGCGGCGGTAACGTTTTTTCGTGAAATACAGAGGCCCTTTCGGTGGGTCCCTGATGTCAGGTGGAGGAATCATTATTTTGCGCGTAATAAGGAGGCATTTCCTTGCGTGCGACCATTGACCCAGCTGTCGGCCTCTCCACGTAAAGTCCACTTCAGATGCATGTCGGTCGTTGACCACGTTGACCAGGCCGCACCGAGAGCACCAGGGCGGTGGATGACAGCGAGTCCTAGGAAGGAGACGACACGGAGGCAGGGAAGACTCGGCAGTTGTTTCCCACGCAGAGGAGAGTACGACTGTATGAGGGTTTACTGGTTTGTTTGCCGTCGCTGGAGAATAACAGTAGGTGTGGGTGAGTAGAGGGATGGCTTGGCCAGCGATGGGAGTACGGTCGGGTGGTGAGGCCTGCGCGGCAGCACAGCCGGCCGCGAGGAGGAGGGAGCAGGCAGTCCCGCCGGCGCTTGTTTGAGCGGCTGGAGCAGGAAGAGCAGAGATTGAAGAAGCACGACGGCCATTGGATGGACATCCAACAGTCAGTGCTTGTGCGTCAACCTTTTTTTAGGAAAGCCTCAAATCTGTGGAAAGCAGCATACAGCCCATCTGCCATTATTTCTAATAATTTACAGCCCATTTGCTAATTCTTAAGGTTTTTTTGGAGCCCATATTCCTTTTGTTAGCATTACAGCCCATATTGTGGCAATGGTTAAAAATCATAATTTTTTTTGCATATTTCGGTGCGGTCCGAACTGTTTTTAATCCTGAAATTTCGACTCACATTCAAACTGATTTTAAAAATAAATGTATATCAATATAAAATCCAACAAATTCTCCATGCATAAAAAACAATGTAGTTTAAAATCTTGAAATGAAAAAAAGATATTTGAAACTAATTGCCGGTTTGATGTGTTTTAAAAATGTACAACCCATTTCTCATTACTTATGGGCCATTTTCTCGGCCAGCCGAATGAAAGCTCTCCTCGTCTTGAAAGGTTTGCAGCCCAACAGGCCTGACAAAGCGACTTACTTGGCAAATCACAAAAAAACTGGGCTGTGGCCGTGGACCCAGCTGTCAGCCTCTCCACGTACAGTACTCTTCCGATGGAAGTCGTTCCTTGACCACGTTGACCACGCCGCGCGGAGAGCACCACGTCGGTGGACGACGACGAGGCCTAGGAAGGGGGCGACGCGGCAGTGGAAGCCCGCGCGGAGAGGACTACGAGGGTTCACTGGTTCGGCTGCGGTGTGAGGCTGCCGTCGCCGCAGGGCCTGGCCAGCGGTGGGAATAGTAGGGGGCGGTGAGGCCTCTGCGGCAGCACAGCCGGCCACGGGAGGCAGGAGCATGCGGCACGACCGGTGCTGCTTTGGGCAGCTGGAGCAAGAAGACCAGAGGTTGAAGAAGCACTACGGCCGTTGGATGGACATCGTACGGTCACTAGAGCTAGAATCATTCATATTGACTAAGTTGACAAAGCCCTTCGTCCCCGTCAACTTAGTAGGCCCACAAGTCAGCCTCCCAGCAAGGTGGGTCCCAGCTAGCCAGGGGAGTATTCATTTTTTGTGCGTAACAAGGAGGCACTTCCGGTGGGTCCGAGCTGACAGCGGGGGGAATGTTTTTTTGCGAAATACGGTGGCCCGTCCGGTGGGTCCCAGCAGTCAGGGGGAAACGATTTTTTTGCAAAATACTGGTGGCCCGTCCGGTGGGTCCCCGCTGTCAGGTGGTGGAATAATTATTTTCCGCGTAATAAGGAGGCACTTCCTTGCGGCTGCCGTGGACCCAGCTGTCAGCCTCTCCACGTACAGTACTCTTCCAATGGAGGTCGGTCGTTGACCACATTGACCACGCCGCGCCGAGAGCACCATGGCGGTGGACGACGGCGAGGCCTAGGAAGGGGACGACGCGGAGCCGTGCAAGACGCGGCAGTGGATGCCCACACGGAGAGGAGTACGAGCATTCACTGGTTCGGCTGCGGTGTGAGGCTGCCGTCGCCGCAGAATAACAAGGGGTGTGGCTGAGTGGAGGGATGGCCTGGCCAGTGGTGGGAGTAGTATGGGGGCGATGAGGCCTCCGCGGTAGCACAGCCGGGCACGGGAGGCAGGAGCAAGCGGCACGACCGACGCTGCTTTGGGCGGCCGGAGAAAGAAGACCAGAGGTTGAAGAAGCACTATGGCTGTTGGATGGACATCATACGGTCACTAGAGTATTGACTAAGTTGACAAAGCTCTCTGTCCCTGTCAACTTAGTAGGCCCACAAGTCAGCCCAACAATATGGTGGGTCCCAGCTAGCAGGGGGTATTCATTTTTTTGGGCGTAATAAGGAGGCACTTCCTTGTGTGCGAAGATATAGCTGGTGGGTCCGACCTGTCAGCGGGGGGAACATTTTTTTCGCGAAATACAGAGGCCCTTCCTGTGGGTCCTAGCTGTCAGGTGGAGGAATCATTATTTTGCGTGTAATAAGGAGGCATTTCGTTGCCTGCGGCCGTGGACCCAGCTGTCAGTCTCTCCACATACAGCCCACTTCCAATGGATGTCGTTCATTGACCATGTTGACCAGGCCGCGCCGAGAGCACCAGGGCGGTGGACGACGGCGAGGCCTAGGAAGGGAATGACACGGAGCCAGGGAATACTCAGCAGTTGTTTCCCACGCGGAGGAGTACGAGGGTTTACTGGTTCGTCAGTCGTCGCTGGAGAATAACAACATGTGTGGGTGAGTAGAGGGATGGCTAGGCCAGCGATGGGAGTACGGTGGGGCCGTGAGGCCTATGCGGCAGCATAGCCGGCCGCGGGAGGAGGGAGCAGGCAGTCCCGCCGGCGCTTGTTTGAGCGGCTTGAGCATGAAGAGCAGAGATTGAAGAAGCACGACAGCCGTTGGATGGACATCCAACAGTCACTGCTCTTGTGTGTTGACTAAGTTGATAGGGCGTTGCGTGTGCGTCAACCTTTTTTTTATGAAAGCATACGCGTCAACCTGTAGTAGGCGCACAAGTCAGCCTCAAATCTGTGGAAAACAGCATACAACCCATCTGCCATTATTTCTAATAATGTACTGCCCATTTGCTAATTCTTAAGAATTTTTTTGGTGCCCATCTTCTTTTTGTTAGCGTCACACCCCATATTGTGGCCATGGTTAAAAAGTATACGAAATTTTGCATATTTCAGTGCGGTCAACTGTTTTTAATCCAGAAATATCGATTCACATTCAAACTATTTTGAAAAATAATTTATATAAATATAAAATCCAAATAATTGTCCACGCATAAAAATCAATGGAATTTAATATCTTGTAATGAAAAAAATTTGAAACTAATTCCCGGTTTGATGTGTTTTAAAAATGTACAGCCCATTTCTGGGCAAACCGAATGAAACTCTCCTCGTCTTGAAAGATTTGCAGCCCAGCAGGGCCGATAAAGCAAGTAGGCCTTGTTTGGGTATTTCTTAAAAAAAATAGAACTGGGCTAGCCATTTTCAGCAAGAAAAAAACACAACTGGGTTCATGATGTGGTAAACATAAATAAAATTCTGGCTGGACGGGCCACAGCCCCCGCACAGCCCCGTTGTTACCCTGATCTGTCGCTAAAACTAGTATAAATAAGAACTGCTTGTTCCTCAAAAAAAAACTACGCAACTTGCTGGGTCCCTGGTGTCAGCCGCTCGTAGTGTAATTCTCTCGTTTATTGACTATGTTGACAATGGCTTGAGCCCCAGATGTCCAACCATAGGAGGAACCATATTTTTGGGCTTGTACTATAGAGGCACTTGCTTGGTACTGCCATGACACTAGTGGGTCCCTACTGTCATCCTCTCCATGTACAGTTATCTCCTTGTTCCTCTTAGTTGTTGACGACGTTGACAACGCAAGAGGGCGGCGCACCGCGCATGATGAGCGAACCAAGGCTGCAAGACAGAGGACGAGGCGAGGCCTCGGACGGAACGAACAGGAGCCGTTGAAGATGTGCCGGTCCAGTCGCAGGAGAAGGGGAGTACGAGGGTTGACTGGTTCGGGCGTGGGTGCGTGTTGGGGCTGACGTCGCCGGAGAATAACAGGACATGTGGGGGAATAGAGGGAGGGACTGGCCAACGTTGGAGGGTACGTACGGTAGGGCGGCGGAGGCACAGCTAGCCATGGGAGGCGGGAGTAGGCGGAGCCGACTGGGTGGTTTGGTTTGGGCGATTGGAGGAAGAAGAAGACAAGAGATAGAAGATACACGACAGATGTTGGATGTCAATCCAACGGCTGGTAGGCAGAATCGTTTGTTGACTGGCTAGTAAGTCGACACCACCTTGGGTAGGCTATTTCCTCGCGGGTCCCAAATGTCAGAATCCAAATCTGTCATGGTCATGCAGCCTTTCCTATGAAAATTTACAGCCCATTTGATGTGCTAGTTCGAAATAAGTTTGTGGGTGCTGGTGGGGGCTAATCACTTGGCTTCTGTAATGCACAGTGAGCTCAAGCAGCCGGCGAGAGTGATGTTATTTCCCTTGGTTTGGATTTGTTACAATATTTCACTCTAAATTAAACGAATGGCAAGCCATTTGCCTTGTTTCAAAGAAAATATGATAGTCACAGCCGAGTTGAAAAGGGTAGGAACATCTAACTCCAGCTTACAAACTGTACAAAAGCACAAGGGTTAATTGTTCATCAGGTTTACAAAAAAACCAGATTGAAAAGGGCAACAACATCTAACTCCAGCACTATTTTCGGCAGTCACAGTCAAATGGATCAGTCAGGTCCATAGAATGAACATCCTGGGTCGTAAAATTTAGTGGATTATGACCACAATATGTTGTAAATAGAAGCCCGACACATTCAGAAGCTCTTTTGCCCACCTGGAACTCCTTTTTTTGCTCTTCGACATACCCATCCGTCAAAACCATGCTGCTGATAAACTTAAGCCTGATGGACAATAGTAACCTCGCATTCAGCAGGAAGAATGTGACAAATCTTGTGTTTGCACGGTTGGCTACATATCGTTCTAGCGTTATTGTCTTCAATCGAATCTCATGAGAAGTGAGAAAATCCTGATGCTTACGAATCCACCGATTGGTTATAACTTTCTTACCCTGTCCTGTTGCCTAAATAGACATGAAGATTGAAAACAGTTAAGGTCTAAAAGAAGAGTGTCGAAAGAGCAACAGCTGAACGGTTAATTCTAGTACACTATATGCGGGCTTCCAATGTGCATGAAATTATCACCTTTATATACAACTTCTCCAGACACGGAAAGCATTGCAGCAAGCCAATAATCTTGTTCAGATCAAAACTATTCATTTGGATATATAAGATCTTGACAGAATCCAGCACCATTGATAGGCCATCCATGGAGAAACTCTTCATTGAGCATAGAACATAATATTAGTACAAAATGTGTACTCCAAGATGATATATAAATCATGCACAGAAATTTAAAATGCAGCTTATGGTTACAAGTGTATATGATAATATAAAGTACCTGAAGAACTATGGAGCCAAACACCATATTGAAATGAGCACAGAGATCACGTATTACACCCAAGGTCTCCAGTTTAGGCGCAGAGAGGACGGTTATTTGCAATGGTGAATAACTAGAATCAAGGATCAACCTTTGAAGTGAAGGGGCATCTTGGATGATGAGTTGCCTTCCGTCAAAAGAAATTCCAATTCTTACAAGGTTAGGCGACTTTATTTGGAGACAACCAATTCTAACTGTGAAAACAAGCACCAAGCACTTCAGCACGGGGCAACTGGAGTGGATGATGCTGTGCAATGAGGCCTCCGATATACGAACCCGCACAAGTGAAACTTTCTTGAGAAATGGGAGTCGAAGGTTTAGTACCAGATTGTCTGGTAGGTAGCACTGTGCAAAGGTGGCAGTGTGAAGAGAGGACGAAAACCCCGAGATGGACATCGGTGCTGAGGGCACAAGTTCATGGCGTTCGGTATGTGGTATGTGATTTCTAGGGGAATAGTAGAACTCAAGCAGCTGTAGTTCTGTGAATTCAGGGGATTCCAGCCAGGCGTCCACCGTGCAGGGCATGGTATGCTTTCTCATGTAGCAAGACGGGATGCAGAGGCTTTGAACGAAGCCCTGGTGGGAGGAGATGATGGCTCTGGGGATTTCAAAATCATTGAAGAGAGATAGCTGACGACAGTCGAGATTAAGGGGAACGGCGCACCATAGAGGGTGCCACCGAATTGAGAGGACTTGGGTGCGGCAGCAATCCTTGGTGTGGAGAAGCGAGATGATCTCCCCAAGGATGGCGTCCGGGAGATCGCTGATGTGGTCCACCCGAGATTCTATGGGTTCCTCGGATCCGGTGGGGGCGGGGTCGCCGCTTCTCCCCGCGCTGCCGGGTGCGGGATCTACAACAGGCGTCGCCGCTGGCGGGAGCCTCATCTTCTTGGTGCTGGGGTCAGCCGACTCCATTTTCCTCAAGGGCGTCGCGTTGCGCTCACGGATTTGAGCAGAGTAACGAATGACAAGCCTAGTTGTAGTGCGAGCGAAGAAGAAGGGGAGCTGCGGGTTTTCTGTAGGAGTGAGGAAGAAGGGGACCTGGGGTTTTCTGTAGGATTGAGGTGAGGAATTTGGGGGTACGAGTGGAGCGAGCTGACGTGAGGTGGGTGGGAGCGAGGAGGAAGAAGAGCACCCAGTTTTTTGAATTGATTTTACTATTTACTAGTGTGGATGGGCTGTTTTGTCTTGGGACCCGAGAAACAATTACTACTAGTATAGTGGAGACACTCTACAGCTACCCAGAAAAACAATTACTACTAGTACAGTGGAGACACTCTACCGCTTCTGGCTCCTCCTAGGTCATTGAAACGTCTCCCTCTACTGAATGTCGTTATACTTTTGTTCACCAACATGCGGGCCATGCAGCGCGCGGGCCCAAATGCCATCCACCAAATTAGAAGGCAGTATGCAGGCGGAGAGTCACCCCGGTCGTAGCACGGCAGTAACGAGCCGTCGTATCACAAAACCCCACCTCCCCGCAGTCTAAGTTTGACGGATGAAGCAACCATAATGTCACTCTTCGCTGAATCCCCTTCTCCCTCACCGTCTTCAAGAAAGGCAACACTTGCATCTGCCACTGTTCTTCTCTCCAAACGAAGGGAAGGTAACCGGATCCGTGATGTTGGTATATTTCGTTCAGAGGAAAAAAAAGAACTTTTGCAAAGCAGTAACCGATCCTCACTCTCTTTTTTGTTTCATTGTCATTGCGATTGTGTTTTCCTTTCAGTGGACTCCTAGTATTCGTCAGTTTCATACTAAGGAGAACCAGGCAAAGATCTGCCGATATTGGAGCAGACGTGGGAGGCTGATCCCCATGAGACAGAGAGCTCCAAGAAGATGGAGGCAACCACCAAGGCGACCCCAGATACTGAGATGGTCAACGCCCCGTTTGAAGTTTCAGCCCCCGTGGCACTGCAAGAGCAGTTTTCCCCCTTCGAGGATGTGTCCCCCCGTTGAGCTACCCAAGGTGATTTCCTTCTTTGCCGATCTCGATTGTGGTTTTTCATCTAAGTATGTGGTGATTTTTTTAGAAAAGGAAGTATGTGGTGATTAATAATGCAAAATTTTATTAGCTTTGATGCCATGGTATACGTAGTGGTTTAAATAACTTGTGTTTCTTATACTGAAAAGTAATTCAGAATTTGTTTCTGTTTCAATTAGAGCCCTGATGCAGACAAGGATGGTGTGGTTGTACATGTCACTCTCTATGAGGCGGACAACCTGAATATATGCACTGGGAAAACAGAGTTCTTAGGCTGTTGGATCCTGGAAGCCATTTGCGGTTATACCAATGAAGAGTTGTATTCCGGCCTCACTGTTGTCAGGCGTGTTGTCCAGGGTGTACTGAAGCACAAGAAGTTCAAAGGAACTCCTTCGTTTGTGAGGAATACTGTTCTTGTCAAGCTTACGTAGGAAGATGATGTGGCATGCCTCCACAAACAAGTTTATCAGTGGCAAGGCCACCAGGTTGTCTTCATGAAGGTTCACAGGATTGAGCTGCTGCGGGACGTCCTCGATGATGTTCATGGCAAGGTCCGTCTTGTGTCCAGCACAAATTAGATCGAGGCATGAAATAGTTGCCCCAGCTAGTGTTTAATAGTAGTTTGGATTGTGTCTAATTATCCGAACCTTGCATGTTATCGACCCCTCTGGGCTAGTACTCTGTTTGAATCCGTCTATGGGAACTGCTGCTACTTTTGTGTGCCCGTGAATCATGTGAGAACCATCATAATTGTTGCCGAAAAAGATGCGTCCTCACTAGTTTTTTCATGAAAATGGCATGGTAAGACATAAGTTGTCACGGTTTATCATACGAGCTGTGTGTGTTTTGATGAAATAGAGCACTCGTTCGAGAACCGTGCGCCGACGTATACATAAGTACTTGTAAACATTGTTGGTGCTACCCCCACTTGTAAGCAGTTGTGCAAAACACGGCACATTGGCTCAGCTTGCTTCAACACTAGGATATCGACCAGCTAACAATCAACAATCTGCTGTCTGATATATAAGCAACTATGTATCTTGTTACAGTGGTTCTTGCAGTTAATTGAGGCCACAATGTAATAAATTCCAAACGTTCACATGCTAGTCCAGCGCTCATGTGGAACACTCACATTAACTCGTCTTCATAAAAAACTTGAAAAGCATAAGTTAAGCAATTTTATACATCTCAATGATTCATAGAACATAACAAACATGTACTAGTTCACAGCAAAAGACAAAGTTGTGAGAAGGTTTACAAATCAGGAAAAAACAAGCAAGGCTTCTCTCTGAGCAAAGGGCCTCCTGGCGGGCTTAAATTTCCTGGAGTTCACTCTGGTTTTTTCTTGTTGCCACCATTCAAGGTTAGGTTCTCTCATTCCAGAATAACCAATTATAATTGTGGTATCAGCTAGAATGCTGAACTGAACCATGCAATGTACTGACCAGCTGAAATGCTTGTGCATTCCACTAAATTTAAGCACCGCTATTTGCAAAAATAAGCAGACCACAATGCCTCTTGTCCACGCACCTGTCCAAAAAACCGCCATGCAGCCGTGCCAGCTAGTCCTTGGTCCATGGATGAACTGGTAGAAAGTGCATTCCGGACTAGGATGCAGTTGTTTTCGCTCGTCCCTGCACTGCAATCAGGAAGTAAAATGTGCGAATCAGCTTCTTTTAGATTGCGTTGGTCATTCTACCTTAGTTACTACCAATGTAGGGATACCTTGAAGACGGGAGGTTAGACGACGGCAGCGAGGGATAGCCATCTCATTTTGCCCAGTTGTACTAAAACTAAGGTGTGTGCTTTTAATTGCGCGGATAGAAACGATACGGAGACAGACATCCCGAAACGATATGGAGACAGACATCCCTGTTTGCGCAAATAAGATATACGGTTATTTAAACAGTGACAGATATTACTACTTTCCCCCATTTCGTCTTAGAACCAAGTCCTAGATTCATGCTACAGCTTTCCCACTTTCTTCCCTGTTTGAACCAACGCTTTGAGTCGACTGTATGAAATAGCTTTACTTCTAATCTACTACTACTATAATGCGGCAGTTTTGAAATTGGATTTACCACTCCATCTTCGGTTCTCCCGCCCAAACAAGCATTGGCTCAAAATCCACCGTTCATTTCCCCTCTCATGCATATCACTACCGTCCATCAAACAAAGGATGACATGATCTGATGGCTAAGAGCTGCCGGATTCGCTCCCGCTCCTTGCGCACATGGCCGACTCTGCTCTCCAAGTAAACAAATAAAGAAGTCCCCGTTGAATCTGGATTGCACCTACTGAAGTTGAGAAATGTCTAGAAACTGCCGCGACCTCCTCACATGCAAGTATACGACAAGTTGGCAAATAGCTAGCACATTTTGGTTCCCCGTTGTCACCTGGGAAATAAACACTCTACTACTAACTTATTTTTTAGATTACTGTAAAAATGGATTTTTTAGATGCCGCTATACTGCAAAGTTTACACTGTTCACATAACATAACATTACATGGCTGATGCTAGCTAAAGTTTTATTCTGCTTCATCGAGAAATGTAATATTTTTATTATTCGCAGAAAAAGTGTAATATTTTATTTCAGTCATACATAAGCTATACCTCAAGCTAATACAGGACATGAGTGTCTGTCAGACCTAAAATGACTTATTTAGTTGCACAAAATAGTCCATAAACATGCATGTAAACTGTCAAACAACTCTGGAACTATACATCAATGGAACCCAGGAAACAACATATAATAAAACTACAGCTTTTATCTTGTAATCAAATTCTTACTTGGAACTCAGTTTGAGTTGTGCAAGTGATTTGCTTCTTATTTCAGAATAGTCCTTAGATCATGCAAACAAACACACTATGATATCTACTCAAGAAACGAGTACCCATTTCTCTCTCTAAAAAGAAGGTATATGAGTATCTATCATACAGAACATACGTGCAAAGCACAGGCCTTAGTAGAAGTCTTGGTGGCTTTGGAACATCGGACGGAAGTAGAAAAGGATCCACACGAAGGGAGCTGGGGCAGTAGAGCAAGGCAGGTTTCGAAGGAATATATACCTGAGGGTTGTCGGCATGTCGCAAAGACGGCGTTGGGAGGCTGCATCTTGGCCACAATATCGCAGGGAGGAAGAAGGGGTCGGAGGCCCTCCCGAGCCGGCGCTCTCTCGGAGAGAACGGCACGGCCGCCGATCGGGACACACAGGCAGCCGTTGGTCTCCTCCCTCGCCGCCGACGACAGCGTGAATGATGCACCTACACCCCTGCCCCGGTCGAGGTTGTCCGGCCGGATTTGTGAACAGCCGTGAGCTGAGAGAGAGTGTGGCCACCTATGTGTTGCTTAGATCTGGAGAGCATGAGAGAGTGAACGAGAGGAACCCTAGTAAAGCAAGTGCTAAGGCTCCTGCTTTTATATATAGTGGAGTGATTTTGTTGTACCAGCTTCAAAAAAATGCGCTCCTACGTGTACCCGCGAGTGGGTGTGAGAGAACTAGTGCGTGCGTGCACCACTTCTCTTCGTGAGAGTACAATATACTATGCCCAAAGAACGTTCGCCGCAAGAGTAATAGTACAAGTGTGTGACGTGTGAGCTAAAATAAAATGTGCGCGCCGTCTTTTGTTTTTTAGAAGTTCTGAGGGTACGGTGTGAAGAGCACATATGTGCGTGACGTCTACCTGCAGATAGACGGTGGTTGCGACGTGCGAGTCTGCGAGAGGACTCGGGAGAGTCGTGACTCGTGAGGGTGCGTGTGCGTGAGAGAGAGGGGGGGCACGTATCAATGCAATGCATGTGTCCGTAAATCATTATCCGACAAACGTCCGCCACAAGCCTTTTCCTGACGAACGCCGTAAGGACCGTTAGATCGGCATCCGACAGTGTCAGTTTTGCCATGTCATTTAACAGAACAACCACTCCTCCTACACACAAATCTTCCACGTGAGTGTTAGCAACTGTGTATGCTCCCTCCGTTCCGAAATGCAGTGCATATAGCTTTATTGAAAATTCAAACCTCGCAAAATTTTACCGAGTTTTCGTATACCAAATTGCACATGTAGAATACCATGTATATATCATTTCATTCATCTTCGAGAGGTAACTATAAAGTTGGGTGAGGAGTCTACAAAGAAAGACCATCATATCACCCGCAGCAATTTCAAGCATCCTTTAGTGTCGAGGAATATTATAGGAACTCTATATGATATGATTTTTATAGGATTTTTTCCTTTAGAGCCAATTGGTTCATAGGAATAGATTCATATACTCCACATTTCAAAGGAAATAAACATGATATCATTTCTATAGCTTTAGAGCCACTTGGTTCATATGAATGGATTCCTATACTCCCTTAATTTCAAAGGAAAATAAACATTAGCGTATATTCAATAGAAAAGTTCCTATGATATGAACCAAATTACATCTCTTTTCTAATCCCTCCTGATAGGAATTGAGAAAAATGTCATTTCTATATTCAATAGAAAGTTCCTATGATGTGAACCAAATGACATCTCTTTTCCAATCCCTACTCATAGGAATTGAGATGCTCCATGTCATCTCTTTCCCTAGAACTTCGATGTATACATCTTCTATTCCTAAAGAGATAGTACAACCCACTAGTAGCTTTTTTCCAAAACATGCAACTATGGCACAAGAAATATATAGTGTGCCAATAACTTTGAAAGATGGTCGCTGAATGAAGCTAACCCAACAGTGCAGAGATAGGCAAATCCGAGTACTACTGGCCGTTGGATATCATCAACATTCCACCAGATCTGCCACATGTACAATTTAGAAGACTCCATGGTTGAACTTAAGCATAATGCACAAACCACAAAACACAAGCACTTCTCCTTTGTTCTAGAATCTTCTGTATGATAATTGATTATTTTTTCTAAATGAATTGCCATTATTTGTTTTTTACTTTATGATTTACTCCCTCCGTTCCAAAATAGATGACCCAACATTGCACTAACTTTGTACAAAGTTAGTGCAAAGTTGGGTCATCTATTTTGGAACGGAGGGAGTACAATGCACAACCCCATGAATCTTAAATTTTTATAAAACTTATTGATTTTGAATGAGATGAACTATAACTAAACGAACATCTACATCATGCATATATGACTCAAAGCTTTACATCCTATAGTGTGTATTTATTCATAATTTGGTTTCGAAATCTCATGCGTTCAATACATGTGTACCTTACTAGTTTTGAGTAGAGTAGCAAATTTCACACGGCCCCGAGTATATCAAAATGCAGGGCCCATGCATCATTGCCTTTCGGTCGAACCTACGTCCACAATTTTTTGTACGTACTATATCTCCACTGGTCCCCGAACCCAAAATGCTGCCTCGTTCCCGTAAAACCAAGCGGCCCACACATATTTAAGGTGTCGGCTCGATCCCATTTACTACGACGTGGCCCCGCACGCCTTCGTACTCCTATAAACCCTACCGCCGCACTCATCATCGGTTTTCTTCACGAGGACGAGGGAGAAGCCGATTTGTAGTGGAGGCGCTTTAAAAAAGGATCTGTAGTGGAGACCCCTACCCTAGGGTGCCCTAGGTAGCTGCCACACGCATCATTGTTTTCCCTTTTCTTTATGCTCTTGCGCCCTAGAGTGAAATGATGGTTGCTTCGTCCATCCAGCTTAATGTGGGAAAGGTGGGGCTTTGTGATTTGACCCCTCGTCGCTCATTTTCTACTACTGCAACGCTACGACCGGGGTGCCTCCAATTCCAACCGCTGCTCCGAACTGTAATTTGGTGCATCGCACGTGGAACAAGACGGTGGATGAGCCACATGTCGGCCAAAGGGGTCCTGTTAAGTGTGTCGCCATTTTGTGTGCGGACTGACCCTGCTTGAGTTGCTACGCCAACACGACAGGAGCAGCCTACCACTTGGTTTTGCTCCTTGGTGAATCCCGACTATATTGATCTAAAAAGATATGTGCTGAACTACCCTCTCCATCTTGGTTTTTTTATTTTTAAGCGTCTTGGTTCATAGGGCCTGCACGTAGTTCTAGGTCATCCATTTGACTAACTAAATATGAGTTACCATGTCACAAAAAGTATATCATTGGATTCTTAAGCAGATGTAGTTGTATTTAAAAGTCAAGGGCGGGGCTTTTCCTACGCGGTAGGCGGCGGGGCAGTTCCGCCTAGTCGGTTCGACAGAGACGCGAGAAGACGAGGGAGTAGGATGCTGCAAACGTAGGGCTGTGTGATTTGACAGCGAGTTACTGCTGGACAGGTGGGGCCCCATGATTTGACTTGCCATTATCATTTTAACTGTGGCGCTATGACCGGCATGAGTCTCCCAGATTCCTGACCACCTCCATACAGGTGCCTCTCCCAATGCTCCACCATGTAGTAGAGGCTGGCTCTTGCATGAGAGCCCACTTCTCCACTTTTTCCTTGCCTCTCTTTCCTCCACATATGCAAAAATGCCATGTAAAGCACACTATTGTACTTACTTTTACTTGCTCCCATATGTGCTTAAGCTTGCCACATAGGCATAAAGTCTGATGTGGCAAGTTAATCAAGAAGAGAGAGACTAGTTTGGTGACCCAAGGAAGAAACAGTGCTAAGCGCGTGTACCTAGGTGAAATGACAATTTTGAGTCTATAGCTAATTAAATGAAGCAAACTTAGCAACACCATTTCATTGGAAGAGGTCACTACTTGGCAAATGCAATAAATACACACGCTTAGCACCGTTTCTTCCTTGAGTACGAAGAAAGAGATAGAGAGGAGTAAAAAAATACACTTATAGCCAACCTTGTTGCAGTATGAGTGACTAAGTGATGACTATGTATGACATGCCAACATTAGATAGCCTAACGCACCGTGTTAAATCTCCAAGGGTGCGACTGTGCGAGTGACGCGACGGTCATGGTAGGCGCGACCATGATACGGGCTGCTATCAGCCCTTGGATCTGAGATCAAACGGTCGCATGCTAAGTTGCTGAAAATTTGCAGAATAACCCTCCAGGATAGGATATTCACCCATAGGTCTAGAATCACGCCATGCAACCGTTCGATCTCAGATCCAAGGGCTCTCGGAAGCCCGTATCATGGGAGAATGGAAAGCCACTACCCTGTCGTTCGCACGCTGGCAGTTCGCTCCTACTCGTCCCCGCACGTCCTTCAATACTATGGCGGTTCGCTCCTAGTCGCCCCGTCCATTCACATTACGGCAGTTCCACTAATCCTAACCCTCCTCCCAAATCCATGGTGTCCCAATCTCCACGATCGGCGGTCAGTACAAGGTTAGAACGATCACCGGCGATGAGTTCAAGATCATGTACACCCGTTCTTCTACGATGGTGAAAGGATGCCTTTCTCGCTTCAGCCGCATGTTCGAAAACTCAGATGATGAGTGGGTCGCTGGGCTAGATGTTGAGTACACCACAGTCCTGGGACGAGAGAAGGATCTAAAGGACGAAGAGAGGAAGAAGCCCACCGTGATCCAGGTTTACATACATAACATTTGCTTGGTCTACCACATATGCCATGCCGACGTTGAGTGCCAGGATTTTAAGAACTTCCTCAAGGAAAAACAGTGAAATTCGTTACTGTAGACTTTGGTAACGACAAAGAAGTCCTGTGTCGGATAGGCCTCGTTGTAGGCAACACCTTCGACCTCCAGAAGAATCAGCTGGTGTCCTCTCGTCAGCCTTCAATGCTGACCCTGGCAGGAGCCATGGTTCATCCTTCGTACGGTAAACTGGAGAAACCTCATTACACGTTTCATCGTCATGCATGGCAGCGGAATGTACTAGATATAGACCACATCCACTATGCTGCAATGGATGGCTACCTTTGCTTCAATATCTACAAGGGTTGGATGAAGAGCAACAGCCAAGTGTTCGGTTCAAGCAAAGAAGTATCGGCCAAGAGGAAGAGGGACAAGGACGAAGTCGAGGACGTGGACGAGGTCTCCGAGTAAGGTGGCAGTGTCGTTGCTCATGGTGGTTCTAATGTAGTGTCTACCGGAATAGTTGCAAAGTTTAATTTCAGGTGTGCTTAATTTAATTTGAGGGGTGTGTTGTGCTGAGCCCCTAGCAGAACTATGTTATGTTTCTTCTTGTTACTTTAACTCTTCAGTATGTACATACTAGTATTTCTTACATTTCATCTTTTAGTTGGTATAGTACTGCCACTCATTTCTTCACATTATATGCGTCCAATATATATGGCCCACATCATATAGCCAGCAGTTTAGTTGTCAAAGAATTTCAGGGTGCTTAGTTTTGTCAAAGAATTCCAGGATGATTAGAGGGTGCTTGGATCCAAGGGACTTATTTTAGTCTGACAAAAAATAGTCTCTTTAAGAGGCTAAAGTTCCAACCACCCCTGACTAAAGAGGGGCTAAAACTAGTCTTGAGACTAAATTTTTTTAGTCAGGGGTACCCCTACTAAAATGTGGATTAGTCCTCTCTCTACTCATTTAACTCCTCTCCTTTAACACAGGCGAGTTCTGGATTGGAGGGTTTGGAGGATAATAAATGCTCATTAACTTGATTTTAGCCTTTTTAGTATTTGGATCCAAGCATGGGTGAGGCTAGCATGTTTTAGTCCCACTACTTTTAGTCATGGGACTAAAACGTATCCAAGCACCCTCTTAGTTTTATTTGAGGGGTGGGTTGTGCTGGACACCATTATTGTGACTAGCCTTTTTAATAGTACTATACACATAATTTGGCGACGAGCGCTCTCTATATGTACCACCTTTTTTTTAATTTCAATTTTTGCTCCATGGCTCAATCCATCGATAGTACTACTGTACAAAAGTATACATTTTTAAAAAGGCTAGAGTACTGTTCATCACATATATAGCCAGTTAAATTCTCAACCTAGAACGACGTGTATGCCATGTAGTAAACCGATACGGAGGAAGTATAGTAAAAATGAGGTGATTTTACCGAGCGATCGGCGGGGGAGCATGGCCTGTCATGCGGTCCCGCGTGTCATGATGTACCAATACGATGCGTGTGTCCCTCTTGAGGTAGAAGCAATACTACTACGTGGTTTGAGATGATGGCAAACCGAAGTGTGAAATAATGGTTGCTTAGTCCGTCTGGGAAAGTGCGGCATTGTGATTTGACGTCTCATTGCTCATTACTACTACTAGACCGGTACGAGTGGGGTGCGTCCCCCCTGCTGTTCTGCACTGTTATTTGGTGCTTGACACGTCGACCCGGGTGCTATGTCCCACATGTCGGCGACAGGAAGCACATAATTCATAAAAGGGAGCATCGACGGAGGAGTATACTACAAAATTCATGAAAGGGAGCGACTTAGTTTTGGAAAAATCTGTTTTTACGGAGTACGTACCCACTAAGGTTTATAGGGCTCATCTAAAAAACATTTGTTTTTCCGTTTGATAAGTCTCAATTCTACTATACTAGTAGTAGTACCATTACATGTTGGATTTCGAGGTGCGTTAGATCACCCGACACAAGCAGTGTCAAGAGGAAACTAACCAATGCAGGTACAAGTTCATGGAAATTTAGTGGTCATTCATGCATTCATTCTAATTAATGCCTCGGTAAACATAACTTCTTGAGAAAAACGAGCGTACTAATTACTTGTGCAAAATACGAAATTAATTCGACCACTCACCATCTACCTTGGTTGGAGAGATTTTGAAATTGAGCCATAAACTGGAAAGGAGGGAGTAGCAACTTTTGTCTCGATTACTATTTGTGGCCTTGTATAGATGAAAAATGTATTTTTTTATAGTGGCCTTGTATAAGTAAATGGAGGGAGTACTAACCAAAGTACGTAGTAGGGACAAGGAGTAAACGGAGGGAGTAGTAAAATTTTCTCCTCGTGCTGCGAGCCACCACGCGCGTGGGCGAGGGAGCGGGCGTAAGGCGTAGTAAGCAAGCTTCACCTCATCCTACGAGCCACCGCGCCCGTGGGAGGGGGAGATGGCGTACTAAGCAAGCTTCTCCTCGTTCTGCGAGTTGACGGGACACATCAAAAGTACTCCAGTGTATAGAGCCTTGCCTCTAAGGTAGGCCCCACATGGTTTGCCTCTTTTTTTAATTTAACATAACGCGTCAAGTCGCAATTTGTTTGTTCACCCGTGGTAGACGATCCTCCCTCCACCAAGTGGACAACCAGTACACGTGCCAAATTACCACGTGGGCTGCCTTTTTCGTACAGAAATGAGCTCCACCGTGTACCCGCGCGGGTGTGGTTGGGAAAGAGACGGGAGTACATGCGTCGTGCGTGCACCTCTTCTCTTCGTGCACGTCCCCCACCTACGTGTGTGTGTGAGAGAGAGATACAAACCTAGACATAATGCGCCATTCATCCCCATGCCCCCGCCCAGTCCAACCGCCAGTCACCACCACGCCCCACTCCTCCTCACCTTATCTCTCATCTTTCTCCCTCCATTTTTATATACAAGGGGCCACTATCAAAATTACAATTTGCAGATATACAAGGCCACTAACACTAATCGATGCAATATTAATGGTGTTTGCCTCGTGGTACTAGCAAAGGAGGACATTAATTATCTCTTGCATGCATGCGGGAGTTTGTAAAAAAAGCATCTTGATGTTTCGTGCAATGCACGGGCATCTTGCTAGTCCATGAAAACAACACATGGCAAAATTCCATGGCTTGGGGCGGCAACTGGCTCTGTCGGGCGAGGGGAGGGAGGTGTATCAGCGAGCTGCATAGCTCGTACCCGGCAGGCTACCCAGCCGGCTTGGATGCGGAATAACTACTCTTTGTAAGCCATTGTAAGAGTGGACAAAATGGTGGAGGAGATAGGGGAGCGGCCCGGTCATGAACGGACATCTTTCCAGAGTGGGTTTCTCGGCTTCCACACGAGCGGGTTTCATGGAGGCGTTTGAATGCGGCACGGAGGCGTGTTCAGCCGGGCGTGCCGCGAGTGGCGCCCTCGACTCTGACCTAGGACACCGCGCCGTTCTTCCACTGACATGTGGGCTCTTTGGGTGCATGGCATGCATGTCAGTGACCCAACGCAGGCAGCGCACAGCAGAGGAACCTTTGGTGGGCCAGGGCGGTCAGAAGCGGGCATTTCATAAACCGATGATTGTTCATTGAGTGTGACGTCATCTTTTTCATGTAGATAAGCCTACTATGTTGATAGCCCATTCGATACATTGTGATTCATAAAGACCGCTGCAAACATCAATGCTCTTCTTATCACAGATAAGATTGATTAATACCCGTAACAATCCATGTCCTTAACAAAGGGTGCATGCACGTATAGGTTGAACGTGTGTCTTGCGTTGTGTGTTGTGTGCATGCAGGCGTGCGAGTGTTGCGTGCGTGCAAGGGAACGTTTCAGTGTTGCATGCATGGGTGTGTACGTGCGTGTGTTCATGAGTGCATGTGTACGTGTCAGTGTGGCACGCCAGCATGCGTGCGTGTGTACGTGTCAGTGTTGCACGCCTACATGCGTGCGTGTCTTGCGTGCGTGTGTACGTGCAGGGTGAGGCTACACGTCAGTCGACTGACTCTTTCATCTCTGGTCATTAGATTTTCCAGCCCTTGGATACGAAATCAAGGGCCTCCAGTTTATCACCAAACTCCACCCCCCTGAGCCGCCAGCCACCACCGGCCGAACCGCCAGCCCCCGCCGCCCGCAGCCGGCCCGCCCTCCCCGAAATCACTCCCCAC